>NC_056523.1:38142616-38174117 GCF_019175285.1 Sceloporus undulatus | reverse complement strand
TATCTTAAGAGAAGACTTTTTTCTTCCAGCCAGAACTGACCTGAGGTCAATTTATGTTACCTCCTGTTGGAAAAAAAATGTCTGTACATGAGGCAAGGGGGTAAGAGCAAGTAGGAGGGAAGGGCAAGTGAGTTGCATGAACAGCGGATTGCAACAAGAAAGGGAAGGGTGTACTTGGAAGTAGTAGGGTGAGGCAAGGGAGTAGGAGGTAAGGGAGAATGAGCAGTGTGAATGGCAGAAAGCAAGAAGCATGGAAAGGGCTGTAATGTAAATCTGCTGAGAAGCAGTCATGGTCCAGTGCCAAATTCTATGTCCAAGCACAGATTTGGAGTCTCCCTGTTCCAAGTCCAGCACTTTAAACGTTACTCTGTACTGCTTCTCTTGCATCAGTTGTAACTATTTAAAAATGATATGATGGTTGAAACATAGTGGAAGGAAAAATGCAACAATTAATGTACTGGATTTGCATAATTAGAATGTAAGTGAGAATGATTCGCATAATTAGAATAATTTGATTAGAGGAAGTGGAATATGGTAACCCTATTTATTGGCAGTTCTGTTTTTGATTCCTTTTTTAATTGTGCTAAACTTAGAATTTGCCCTTTTCCTCCCCTAGCAGCCACACACTGGGTTTATATTTTCATTGAGATATCAGTCAGTGATCTCCAGATCTCCTGATTGGTTGTGCCAGCTCGCATGCCATCAATGTATATGTAAAGTTGGGATGTTTTGCCTCAATGTCATCACCTTGCACGTTTTCCCCTGAATCTTCTCCTAGTTTAGAGAGATCCCTTTGGAACGTTTTACAATCTATTTTTCTTTTTTCTATCCTAAATAAGTTATTGTCATCAGCCAATATGCCCAATTCACTATATATACCTATTTTACATTGTGATTCTTGACACCTTGGGCTTGGTAGATATATGTTTTGTGTTTTCTTTTCCAAGTATTTTATCTGCTTTCCTGAATCTTTTAGTATATTTCCACAATTGTTCCTCTTACATAAGTGCAGTGAAGGTGTAGATGTGTTAGATGACCCTATAGGCATCGTTGTTGTGGTGGTGGTGGTGGTGGTTGTGTGCCTTCAAGTCATTTCTGAGTTATGGTCACCCTAAGATAAAGTTATCATGGAGCTTTCTTAATGGAATTTGTTCAGATAGTGCTTCCACCAAGGCTGAAAGAATGTGATTTGCCCAAGGTCACTGAGTTGATTTCCATGGCTGAGCAAGGATCCACATCCTGGTCTCCAAAGTCCAATGCTGAAACCACTACACTGTTCTGGCTCTTATATACACTTTTACATGTCTGTAATAAGGTCCTACAGATAATATAATTACCTTATTCCATAATAAGGTGTTATATTTTCTCCCTTTGCTTGACATATTAGTTGTATTGGTGTTTTTAATGTACTCAGTTTTACAATATTTCAGTTATTATTTTGTCAGATTGTTACCTGCTCCGGTTGGATGGTGGTGGTAGTTGTAATTTCAATATAATGCAGTCTGTGTTTTTATTGTTTTGTCAAAATATTGTTTTATTGTTTTGGAAGCAGTGAAAGGGAACTAGTGTGGTGTAGCAGTTTGAGTGTTAGACTAAGCATCCAGGAGACCCTGGGCAAGTTACATTCTCTCAGCCTCAGAGAAAGATCATGGCAAACCTCTGAAAACCATACAAGAGTCACATTCATTCATTCATTCACTCATTCATTTGATTTATAGGCCATCTCTCTCCCAATATGGGACCCAATGCAGTCCATAAATCAAATCAAAACAATGTGGTCAAAACTAACAATGACTTGCCTGTCATTTTTGAGCCCCCCTTAAAACAGTTTTGGGACTCCTGCCCCAACCTTGTTGCATCTGGTTCTTGCTATGCTAAACTCTAGTGTAATGTCCAAACACAGGCACTACAGGTTGAGTCTCCCTTATTCAGAATTTCAAAATAAGAAACATTTCAAAATCCAGAATTCTCCACACGAATTGCTGAAATAGTGACACCCTTGCTTTCTGGTGGTTCAGTGCACACAAACTTTGTTTCATGTACAAAATAATTATAAATATTGTATATAAAAATACCTCCAGGCTATGCTATGAGATGTCTATGAAACATAAATGAATTTCATTTTGAGATTTGGGCCCCATCTCCAATGTATCTCATTATTTATTTGCAAATATTTAAAATTCCAAAAACATAATATCAAAATGCAAAACACTACTGGTCCCAAGCATTTTGGATAAGGGAGACTCAACTTGTATATGGATTTAGCATCCAGACGCACTTCCTAGTGACTTTGCCCATGGTGCATCTGTAGTCAAGTTGTGTCGTTTCCAAAAATAATAGATTTGTGGGTCAGAAAGAAAAAGGGTGAAGGGCTCAATCTAGCAGACATCACAGTGCAATTAACATGCTTGCCATTCCAGGCCAAAAAAGAGAGAAAAGGGCCTTGGATGAGCTCTTTTCCTAATTGCGCCAGTGTTCTGTACACAGGCACCTGCAGTGCTAAATGCTCCTAGCCAATTTCTAACAATAATTTGGAGACATAATTGCATACAGGGGCAAATTGTGAATGAATGGGAAATTAAATAAAGTGTGCTAATATGAAGTCCCCCGGAAAGAGGAAAGAATTCCATTGCATCAAAAGAAAAGTAGTGAACTGTTTCTTTGCTATCCTGAGCAAATGGAGAAGCCCTACTCTCAGTCTGGATCTGAATGTATAATTATGTAGTCATCAGCAGGCTGACAGCCCCAGAATCTAATTCTTTCTTTCAAGCAGAAACAGAGAAGTTCACACTTCCATAATTTGAAATGTTACTTTTTGTACTACATCTCCCAAAATCCCCAGCCAGCAAGCCACTGGTCATGCTAGCTAGCTGTTTTTGGAATATAGAAGAGTAACTTTTCCAAGTTCTGTTTTGAGCAATAATTCTTTTCTTTTAATGGCTGGAATCCTGTGAGTAGGATATGCAGGTATATTTCAACCTTAGGCTGCATATATCTTTTTTGGTGGGTGGGCAATGCAGAGACTGATATTTCCTTTCTCCCTTTACACTGATGACAGGACATATTGCTGAAATAGTGACACCGTTGCTGTGGCAGGCCTCTCTGACAGCTATTCCATGCCTGGTGGCAAGAAGAGGAGCATCAGACTATGTGCCCAGAGTCAAAAGTTCATATCAGGCTTTAAAATAATCCAGCAACATTCCACAGCATGGCCAAGATCCTACATCAGAGACTACAATTCACTATTTTATGATGACATAGTTACATCTCTGATCTGAAACACATTTTTTTCTACTGAATGATGCATAGTAGGGCATCCTGCATCATCTCCCATGGGTCTCAATGCATCACATGGGCATTATATCAGATGTCCCGATACACAATGGGACCCATAGCGTGATGATCCCATGGCTCTATGGTGGCTCTCTTAATGCAGTGGACCAAAAGACATAAGTATGTTTCTGCTCCACACTTGAGAATACAAGCAGTGTGCAGCATTGTTGTCATTGTTGTTGTTGTTGTTGTTGTGTGCCTTCAAGTCACTTCTGACTTATGGCAAACCTAAGGCAATGCTTTCACAGGGATTTTTGGGCCAAGGCTTGTAGATTCCTTTTGTACAATATTGCCAAAATCCGACCATATCTCACTGCCTCTACTGCCAAGATCCTGGTCCATGCCCTAGTGATCTCACGACTTGATTACTGTAACGTCCTCCTGGCTGGGCTTCCTCTTTCTCACCTCCGTCCTTTAATCTCTGTCCAGCATTCAGCTGCACGCATTATCACTTCCACCCACCGCTCTGACCACATCTCTCCTGTGTTGGCATCCCTTCACTGGCTCCCTCTCCCTTTCCGCATTCAGTATAAGCTCCTGCTGTCAACATTCAAAGCCCTCCATGGACTGGCCCCTCCTTACTTATCAGACCTTCTTTCTCCTCACCTTCCCACTCGGGCCCTCCGTTCTGGTAGTCAAGGTCTGCTGTCTCAGCCCAGGATTTCCTCTGCCCCATCCCGGATTCGCCCCTTTTCACTTGCTGCCCCTCACTCCTGGAACCTTCTTCCTCCACAAGCAAGAGCCATCACTTCTTTAACCAGCTTCAAAACGGAGCTGAAAACCATCCTATTCAGAGAAGCCTTCCCAGGCATCGCATAATTGTCGCTTACTATCTGATGTTCTGTTGTTGGCTGTTTATCGATCCATTTCCTGTATTCCTATGTACTGTATATGTATTATCCTACTTGTGATTATGTATTTTCCCTGGATAATGATTAACCATCCATTATGAAGCCTTGCCCTCCCTCCAGTCCATCTGCCTTGGTCCAGGCCTCGGAGGTTGAGAGGAACTGCTGGACCTCTTACCCTTTCTCGTCACCACTCCCTTCTCCTTCTGTATCATGTCTTTTTTAGATTGTAAGCCTGAGGGCAGGGAACCGTCTAACTAAAAAGATTGCATGTACAGCGCTGTGTAAATTTACAGCGCTTCATAAATAAAGGTTAATAATAATAATAATAATAATAATAACATGTGAGACTCACCCAAAGTCATCCAGTGGGTTTCCATGTCTGAGCAAGAAATCAAACCATGATCTCCAGAGTTGCAGTCCAACACTCAAACCTCTGCCCTGCTACATCCCGTAGACCTTATTTCTGAGACAAGAGGATTTACCAATGTTGCTAAGGCTTATATCTGAGTTGACATGCATCAGATTTGATGTGAGTGATATTCAGATAAATATAGAACTGGAAAGAAAAAGGGCCATCTTGGTGACTCCCCCTTCCAGGCACCAGAGGCTCCCACAGACATATTCATACAACCACTAGGATATTGTCCCATGCCAAACAAGCAGCCCAGCCCAGCAAGCCTCCATCCTAGCTGCCTAATCTCCCTCCCAACCTAACCGTTGTATGAGATGTCCTCATCTCACAGCACATGAGTGTGAAAGTGCATGAAAGTGCAGTTCAGTTCATCCAGAGTCTCTAAAGAATTGCAATAATTTAAGCAAACGCTTGATGTTGTGTTCTGCCGTGTTATGACTCCCGCTGGATGCAGTGCCTTATTTGCTCTGGTAATTCAGCATCCAAATGGAGGCAATTATGTGATTAAATAAGTAAGAAGATCAAGCTTTCCATTCAGTTCACTAATGCTTACAGCAAGTTTATTAATTTTTTTGTATAATTTAATGTTGCTACAAATTTGCATCCACTTTGTCCAATTTCTGAAACAGTCTGATTTTATTGGATTATTACTCAGCTCCACACTGAAGTGTCTTGGCATGTACAAGGCATTTTCCAACAACGACATTAACTCTTTCTTTAAGGAAATATAGACCTATACAGATTCATAACAGTACATAAATTATTTTAATGACACAATAAGAGAGTTTAACTAGAGTGCATAGCAAGCAATGTGTAACAGGAAATACTCAAAGGCAATCTATTTCCATGGGTATTTGAGTCCCTTGTATTCAAACCAACAGTCAGGTTTACAGATCAAGTGATTATCTTTTGTAATAACATCCGTGAATCCTAGGCCTGCATAGATTGCAACACAATCCAGATTATGGCAATATCAAAAGCAGGAAGCATTAAATAACATACATACCAAACAGTTAACTCTAATAAGTAAACCAATTTATCAGTCTTATGTATATGAATTGTTCACCCAGGAATGAAGTTCAAGCAAACATGCAGGACAAGAGAAGGCATAAGAACAGGTGGAAGAACACTAGTGATGATCTGGAGTGGCTATGGCTGCTTGATGTCAACATTTTCTCTTCCTTGGGCAGGAAGGGTTGACAGAGAGATCTTGGCTCGGAAGTAGGTCTAGCTGGGATCAGGTTGGGCTGGGAGGAACCTATCTTGTGTGGCTCTATCTTCAAAGATATACCTCTGCCACACTGCTGCCTGCTGCCATATTCTCAAGTGTTGCCTCCTTTAATAGTCATATTAAAATCTGATGGAGGGGATTATTGTCCCACAGAAATGGAAACTTCCAAGCCAGTCAGTGAAAAGAGTAATAGGTGATATATCACTTTCTACTATGTGGCAAATGTCTTTTAGACACTTGCTGTGTTCACATTAAACCAGGAATCCTAGCTTCCCAAAGTTGGTTTAAATTTACCCTGATGCAAGGTTTCAATTGCGATGGGATGCATGCATCCATGAGGAAAGAGGTCATGCGGCTGGTAGGATCTTCCATATCAGGTAGGCCAACCATGTCAAACAGCTACTGGAGAGCAGCACACTGTGTGCATATTTGTGGGTGATACTGGTGGAGCAGTATCTAACTCTTGTTAGTACTGCATAGAAGATGGCACTGGTAAACCATTCCTGAATGCCTTTTACCTTGAATATCTTGTGATCTGCATATTTAAAATTGTTGATGTTCCTTCCTCCAATTTTTCCCCTCCTTGATCAGAGTCTAATCCAGCTTTGTATATGAGACATTCATAAATGGAGCTGGATGCATCTTCACTTAGTCCCTCTGCTTTCCAATGACATGGAATTGACCATGCTGAGAGGAGGGCTGCATTACTTAAAAGATAGGTTGGGGGTAGCCCTGGGAGACATTTTTTAAAAGTCACATATGGCAGGCAGGTTGTTTTTAATTTGGACCACTTTATTGTTGTCAACTTATGGGCAGACTGTTTTGGTTTTCATATTGGGAGAAAAGTGGGCTATAAATCAATCAAACAATCAAATAAATAATGATGGCTCTCTCTCATAGGGTTTTCTTGGCAACACATATTATGCAGAGGAGTGAAGTCAAAGGCTTTCATCGCTGGCAGCCATAGTTTTGTTTTGTTTTGTTTTGTATTTTTTTTGGTGGGTTTTGAGGGCTGTATGGCCATGTTCCAGAAGAGTTTATTCCTGATGTTTCAGCAGCATCTGTGACTGCCATCTTCAGAGAATACTGGCATGGAAGTGAGTGGTGTACATATACAGTGTGACCCTTAGTTGAGAGGAGGTGATTTACATGTTAATCTCTGTGTTGGTCTGTTGTTGAATGGCAAGGGGTTCACAGATCCTTGTCATTTCATAATATGTCATTTCATAATTCTCCTGAGGGCTTCCTCTCATGAGGTTGCACAGAAAACTCTTTCCTCCTTAGCTTGAATTACATTTTCTCCCTGAGAATTTTAAGAAAACAATCACACTCACAGTAAAGTTCCTCATATCTGGATGTTTAGCCTGGAGATGAGAAGGTTAAGAGGTGATATGATAGCCCTATTTAAATATTTGAAGGGATGTCATGTTGAGGAGGGAGCTAGCTTGTTTTCTGCTGCTCCAGAGACTAGAAAATGGAACAATGGATGCAAGCTCCAGGAAAAGAGATTCCACCTCAACATTTAGAGGAACTTCCTGACAGTAAGGGCTGTTGGACAGTGGAACCAACTCCCTCAGAGTGTAGTGGAGTCTCCTTCCTTAGAGGTCTTCAAACAGAGGCTGGATGGCCATCTCTCGGGGATGCTTTGATTGTGATTTCCTGCATGGCAGGGGGTTGGACTGGATGGCCCTTGTGGTCTCTTCCAATTCTACGATTCTATGATTCCATGATTCTAAAAAAGCATCTTGGAAGAAACAACTGTTGAGCACAGCCATATACATGTATTGTCTTCTGCTGAGCCTCATGCTACCCCACATTCTCTGCCCATGGCAGCTGCCTTACATCAAAGCAGAAAAATCATACAACCCTACATGATGTGTAGTTCCATTCTAGGTAGTTATTGAGGGCCTTATCATTTGCTAAAAGTGTACGTGTTCCTTCTGTATATCTTGCGGATTTGCTTGGGCTTCATGAGTGTAATGCTTAACAAAACTTCATGGAGTTCAAGCTTTTCATTGACTACTTATTTGAACTTTTAACACAGAGTCCTTAATATAGTTATTTGTGAAAATCTTCAGCAGAATAGGTGGCCTTGCTACTCAAAACTAGTTTAATATACTGCATTCCTCAGCCACAACTTTAGGAACAATTCACAAAACACAGGATCAATCCACACTTGAAAGTCCTGCTTATTCTTTGCTTTACAGCCCTATAGAGATACTTTTATGCGGATGAATGCAATATAGAGACACTCGGCCCTTACAGATAGTGGAAGCACAGCTGTGATCTGTCAATAGATGGCTGCAAACCTTTTCCTTAACCATCTGGAACAAAACTCCTCCCTTCTTTATGAAGAAGAAAGCCTTCACTACAGAACACCATGTCAGAAATGCTGCTATAGTTCCAGATAGGAAGGCTAAACAGAAAGATAAAATACTCCTGTCATCTCATGGAGAAAGAAATGTCAAGCAAAGAATTGAAACACAGAGTGAAAAATGCCAACTCTTTTCCACATGTTAGTTTCTTTAGGCAAGATAGTCCTAAGTCCATTTAACCTGGGAATAGTCTTTTCAACTGTACTTTGGTTTGTGCAAATTTCTTTTAAACTCTTGATCTCCAAGATTATTATTTTTTCTCTATTTTTTAAAACTTGTACAACAAGCATTTTCTTGGTTTGTTAACATGTTGAAAATAATTTTGATGACCACATCTCTTCCCCCCCCACACACACAATTTCTATGGTCGTCTCTGATTCTAACTGTTTTTGTAATAGTTTGATCTCATTTTTAAATATTTTTGTCTATTGATTAGACAATAATGATACCACTTTGAATGCCTCTTTCTTCTGCTGCCCGTCAATGATATGTGATTGTTTCTGCAAATGATACCACGGTAGTGTGAGAAGCAGATAATTCCTTGAGTCTTCTTTTTAATGATACTGCTCAGAAGTTGAGGCTTGTTAGCAATTGGAAGGAGGAATACCAGGGAATACCAGAGATCTCCAGATAAGGCTAGGAATCCTGCCGGAAACCTTGGTGAGCTGACAGTATTAGGCTAGATGGACCAATGGCTCAAACTAAGGTCACTTCATGTATTAATAAGTGTATTCCTATTTCCCTGTTCAGTCAGATGAATGCAGAAATCTCCAGGAGACTCAGTGTGGGATGATGGTTTGAGCATTGGACTATGACTCTGGAGAACAGGGTTCAAATTGGCTCTCACTCAAGAAACCCACAAGGTGACCCTGGGCAAGTCACTCTCTCTCGGCCTTGGAGGATGGCAATTGTAAACCCCCTCTGAAGAAACTTGCCAAGAAAACTCACTGATAGGTTCTCCTTAGGGTCACCATAAGTTGGGAACGATCTGAAGGCACAGCAATAGCAACAACAAAAACAGCAATAACAATATAGCTATAGAGAAAAGTGAGAAGAGATTAGCATGACCTTGTGGGGCATAGTGGGTTTGCAGCTAGGATCAAAACCCCATGCAGGCATTGAAACAGCCTCACACCCTCCAACTGTCCTGAGTCGGTTGGGACAGTCTTTATTAATTTTCTGCCATTCCACTTTTTAAGCTTTTTTTAAAAAGTCCCAGTTTCCCTCTTCTTGTCACACTTTGTCTTCTGCTTACTTCAGTAGCTGCCAACTGAGTTCAAATTGCAAAATAGTTTGCACTCAGTTAATTCAAGGAGGAGGAGAAGAGGAGAGTGAAATCTTTCTCTTCCCAGTAGGCTCAGACAAAAGCAAAATTCTACAGCTTCTCCTAGTTTGTCTGTTTTCCTTCATTATGAACTTTTGCCATCTTCACCATATTCTGATGTTCGTTGGCCACATGTGCCTTGGATTTCATCTGTGAAATGCTGAAGGCTATTCAGTGTAAGTGAAACCAGTACCTTTCACTGTCCATTACGCATATCCAAAAAGTTGATGTATAACAAATGGATAAAGAATTCTATAACATTCTCCATACTAAAAACAAGAGATATGACAAAAAAAAAAAAAACCCACAGGAATCTATTCCAGTAATATATTCATTAAAGTAATTTCTGTTTCCTGTACACAATGAAACCATGAGATGGTTTATATGTCTCAATGGACAAGAGTCAACAACAATGGTTTTTGTTTTTGTTTTATAACAGAACAGTGTTGCCTGGCTTGTCAACTGTTTTCTAAAAATGGCACAATTAATAGCCTTGTGTAATTTGACAAGTTCCTGTAAACCTCATTTCATTCTCTCTCATGCTATCTCTTTGTGTTTGCGTGGCAGGCAATTTTGAAGTGTGGCATTCCTGCCACTTCTAATCAAGTAAACAAGGAGAATCCCCACCTTTAGCAAACTAATAAGAAGGGTCCAAACCATTTAGGTCAAAACTATCCCCTTAAATTATGCAAGGGAAGCAATGAGAATTGGAGCTGCTAGGGAAATGGCATAAATTGACTCCTGTCCCCTGGTGACCCACCTCTGTCAAAAGACAGATTGTCATGTCATACCATCTTCAGAAGCCTATGCAGACATGAATAGAGCAGGGACAATTCTGATCCAACATGACATGTTGGCAATACACAGCTACATATGCATTTTGCTTTTTTTTTTTCCTTCTCTAGCAATCCCCCCATCATAAGATACACTAGGTTGCATTAGTGATCTTTATACCTGAATTGAGAGATGTAAAAAGCCAACCAACTGTTCATTGTATCCTTTCCATTCAATTGTGTTCTAAGCTTAAGGGCAAATTTCTGGGTCATAATTTTGACAGTCATCAGATTATTATTAATGTATCCCAATAACCAGTGAGGCAGCAGATGAAGTAAACAACGGCAGGGTGTATTAGATGAAGACCTTTCCATCTCTGGAGAGGTTTTGAGCTGTAGACAGACTGACATGAATTAGTAGGTTTGGAGTACATATGCATCGCAGCATGATCCTTCGTCTTTGTAATAGATCTGTGGAGAGCTGACACTTGGCACCAAAGCTCTCCCCCAGGTCTGCTGCATCTTCCGTCACTTACAAAAAAAAGCAGCACACAGATATTTCTAGCAAGAGAGAGAAAATATTAAATAACTTTATTTCCACAGGGTTTTTTTATTATTATTATTATTTAAACAGCTAATGGTAAGCCCTGGAAACATGTGTTTTAAAATGTACTGTAATTCTAACATTCCAGTCCTATAGTGGGATAAGCCAGCAAGCTCATGGTTTGAGTGTTGGATAGGGATGTGGGAGACCAGGGTTCAAATCCACACTCAACCATGGAAACAGACTAACCACGGGCAAATCACAGTCTCACAGCCTCAGAGGAAGCCCCCTCTGAATAAATTGTGCTAATAAAATCCTTGGATAGGATCACCATAACTTGGAGCCAACTTGAAGGCATATAACAACAAAAACCAGAGTGGGACATTAATGGAGAATTGTGGTTGAGGGGGAAACTGCATGCATTTCCTTAACTTAATCCAAGTTCAAGTTTGATTCATTATATTAATGTTTTCAACTGTGTTTTTAATTTATTTTTAAATACCTATATATTTTAGTTTGCCTTGGTGTGACTTGTCACAAGCCCCAGTTTTGGACCAATGAGGTCTATGCCTTTGGATACCAAGCAACTGTGAACTTTATCGCACAGGGGTCCAGGCAGGGATGAGAATGGGACAAAAGGAGCCTGGAAGGGAATGGAACAAGTGGGGGGCACATTTTACCGCACACAAGGAAGTCCCTCACTCGTTCTGTTCCCCTCTCTTCCACTCCCAATCCGTTGAACAGTTCTCAAAAATCGCCCCCTCTAGAACAGATGGGGAATGGAACAGAATGAGTGAGGGACTTTGCGTGCAGTAAAATGCATCGTCCACTCATTCCACACTCGTTCCTGGCCCCTTCCATTCTGTTCTCATTCCTGCCTGGAGCCTATGGTGCGATAAAGGTCTGTGCTTGAACTAATCATTCTTCAACTTAGAACTAGATATTCCCTATTTCTGTAATAACATATTCCATATGCTTTTCACTAAAAAAAGAGTGTCAACAGGGATGGATGTAAGGTACTACATTCAGACAGGAAAAATAAAATGCACAAATATGGGGTTGGTGACACCTGTATTGATAACAGTACATATGAAAATGACCTAGGGGTCTTAGTGGACCACAAGTTAAACATGGGTCAACAGTGTGATGCAGTAGCCAAAAAAGCCAAGCAATTCTAGGCTTTATCAACAGAAGCATACAGTATTCAGTCTGAGGGAAGTCATAGTACTATTCCATTCTGCTTAATCAGACCTCATCTGGAATACTGTATCCAGTTCTGGGTATGACCGTTCAAAAAGGATACTGAAAAGCTGGAATATGTTCAGAAAAGAGTGACTAAGGAGATTATCACATTGATAAATTACCTGACTGCTCACTAATAGGATGCAGCCAGGTTGTGGGATGCAGGCGGGTATTATTGCAAGTAATTTGTTGCCACTGCCGCTTAGGCAGCTACATCCCAGCTGCATCCCGAGTCCCAGCCACACTTCGGAGGCCACTTTTCAAAGTTGGGAACATCCCATCTTTGAAAAGCAGCCTCTGAAGTGTGCCTGGGACCTGGGATGCAATCAGGATGCAGCCACCTAGCACCAGTGACAGTGAATTATGTGTGATAATACCCACCTGCATCCCACAACCCCCCTGCATCCCATTAGGGAGCAGTCAGGTTATTTGACAATGCGACAATCTCCTAAAATGATAAAAGATCTGCAAACCAAGTCCTATGAGGAATGGTGTTTAACTTGGGGGAGGGGACTTGAGAGGTCATAAAATAGGCATATTTAAATATCTGATGGGATGTAATTTTTTAGCTAAATTTTTATTTTAAAATTTGCAAGCTGCCTTGGGTCCCTTGGTGGGACAAAAGCAGAGTATAAATTCAATAAATAAAATAAAAATATATAAAATGTCAGGATGGCATTAAATCCAGAGGATGTTAAATAGAACTCTTTAGTACCAGAAACAAATCTTTAGCACTAGGAACAAATCATAGAATCATGATATCTGTTCAGTCCCTCTGCTTTTTACTCGTTGCAAAATAACAATATCCAATCAATGTCATTTTGCAGATGCTGGGACTTACTAGCACTCTTCCAGACATTTGTTAAGAGCAGAATATTTGCCAGTCAGCAACAGAATTGTTTAATGCAATAATATGTTATGCTTCTTCTGGTGGAAGCAGAACTCAGAAAGGTTATAAGAGTCCTGTCTCTTAGGAGCCAGTTCAGTATGTATACATTTTAATTACATTAGGTTGAAACTCTGAAAGAAACCACCCCGGCCTCAGATTGTTTCCTCTTGTTTACAAAAATGGAAAATAGAAGTCAGATATTCTGAAGCATGTGCAGATATTTCCATATATTTCAGCAAATTTTAAGAAAGCCTGAAGATGTTTTCACATCACAAGTTTATCTTTGAGGGAAATGACTGAAAGCATTGGACATCCCTCCTTTAGGAGCTACATACAGCTTTGATTAACCAAGTCTCAACCTGCCAATTTCAGTGTCAAAATTCTTGGGTGTACTGATTTCTGACCAAAAAAAAATCCCCCTGGAAAAAGAGTAACATCTTCCGTATCAGGAATTAACGGGACCTCAAACAGCATGGACCAACAGTGTGGTGGAAATGGCTAGAGTGTTGGACAATGATGTGAGAAGACCAGGGCCTACTCAGCACTGAACCATAAATTCACTGGATGGCCTTGGAACTAGAACTTGTCAAATTCTAGTTCAGCTTGAGCTATCTCATAAGGTTGCCAGAAGGGTATAAGTGAGGAAGGTGACATACAGTGCCTTGACTTCAATGAAGACAATGGAGGATGAAGATAATGAAGGCAAGGCTGCCTTTAGGCTTGTGGTAGCAGTGTGCCACTTATCTCTGTGTTGCAGCATCTTCCTATACAAGCGGGGGATGAAGTTCATTCTGGGGCTATTTTTTGGTGTCCAGCATCCTCTAATGTTTCTTTTTAATTCATCCTTAGATATTTTAGTATCCTAAGGTCTGGACTAACTTTGCCTCCCCAGCCTGTCCATTAATTCTTCTTAAACAGGAAATAGTATAAGGGAATCCCTGTTGCAGTTAAACCTTGCTTGAGCAACATGGTCTCCCTGTGCATTAGTGTGCTACAGCATTCTTTAGCTGTTGTTGAGTCCTACCTTCTTATTTATCCCTCAAACCAAGCTTATTTTCTTGATTTTGAATCCTTGGATCCCACCACCCCCACCCCCATTCATCTCAAATCTGTACTTATTGCTCAGCCCTGACAGCATGGCATTTTTTTGTCTTCCTCACTCTGATAATAAAGTGCCTTGGATGCAGACAGGCTAAAGTGATTCAAATGAAAGCATTTAAGTTAGTTATTTCAATCAGAAAGAAAGGGGCCAATCTAAATCACATAACCTTTAAAGCCCTACATGGCTTGGGCCCAACCTATTTGAGGGATCGCCTGCTCCCATATAATCCGCCCCGCACCCTCAGGTCCTCTGGGAGGAATCTATTGCAGCCTTTAAAAACCAGACTAACTGCTACCTCCCAGAGGGCCTTCTCTGCAATTGCTCCCAAACTATGGAACGGTCTGCCAGACGAGATCCGTCAAATTGCCAGCTTAAACAGCTTTTAAAAAGCTGTCAAGACGGATCTCTTCCAGCAGGCCTTTCCTGAATAAAAAGTGCCCGGCCACAGAATGACTGCCCCCCCACCTCATGTATTCGCCCACCTCTCTTGTTCCTCATCATATTGTATATATTTTCTTTCTTTTTTTATTCTGTTTTAATAGATATTTTAATTGTATCATGTTTAATCTTGTTTTAAGGGGGGGAATTTGGGACACAATGTTGTAAATGTGAATTTTAATATGTTGTGAGCCACTTTGATTGTCTAGTTACAGAAAAGCGGGATACAAATAAAATTGTTATTTATTTATTCTCATTTCTACTATGACACATATTCTCTAAAGAATGGAGCTAATTTGACCATTAAGCCGTGTTAATTTGCAATTAGAATTTTGCTTATACTGTTTCATTCTTACTACCCACTGGTTATTCCTCTGGCTTGTCAAGGGAGACACCAACTAGAGAGTTTGCACCTCCTGAGTTTGCACACTGCAATAAACAAGCCTGAAAGTCAGATTCCACAGTTTCTTTAGCTGTTCCTACAACAGGCAGGGGAAAATAACTAACATATCAGTATCTGTACCAGTTGGTGAGTTCTGTTTCACTGTGATGCTGAATCCACTCTTGATTTAAGTCTGAACTTCAAAGGAGTTAGCTATCCAAGCTGCGGAACCTGTTCTGAGGACAGGGTTCAGCACTTTTGATGAGTCCTTTGAAATTTAGTTTAAAACCCAGAGTAGATCTAGCACTCCAGTGATATGAATCAGCTAGAGGTCTCTTGAATTGTGGCTTGCCATGAAACCCAAACACACCCATAGTGTTTACCTGGTAATATGACACAGCCTATGGGCATCTGATGCTTTAATGCAAATAGCGTGGTACATACAGTGGTACATGCTGTTTAGACTTCTCAAATAGGAAGCAGTCTTTCAGTTGCAATTCAAAGTAAATTACAGTTACCTTTAAATCACCCTAAAATCAATCAAACAAAAGGAATATTTTCACACAATATCACCATAAGAAAGCAAAGAAAAGGAAGAAAGGGTGAGGAAAAGGCAAGGATTAATTCCATTTTTATTTAATGCCTCCTGCTTCTTTGTGCTCACTGTATTCCCCTTGGGAATAAGAACCAATAAGCGTGCTGCAGGAGTGGGAAGACAAGCTAAGGAATTGGCCAAATATTGTATAATGTGTTAACATAGACCTGTGGGAAAGAAGTTAATTAAAGACCTCAACTATCCTTTGGGGAAATTCATATATTAACTTTACCAGATAAGAGTGTGCCATTGTAGAAACCTTCCATGCTTGGAAAAGGCAGATGTGGCCACCATTTAAAGGACATTGGGGACCTTATGACCACAAATACAAATACAATCTGGTATTTCAGCAGCATCCTTTCACATGGACAGATGAAATTAGAATGGTATACCAAAACTGACTCTTCCTTCAGGTTCAGAAGAAGGCAGTTGCCATTTTGACATTATTAAACTGACAAAAGGCATATTTATAAAGAAACATAATTCACACGTTGTGATACAATTAAAGTTAGGCCTTTGGTTAAGCTTGACAGCAAGGTGTTCTCTGTTTCTTTGTTTGTAACAAAGAAGGGAAGAGCGGTAGCTCACTGGAATATTCCCTGTTTTCTACATAGAAGGCCCCAGGTTCACGCTATCAAGATAGTCATAAGGATCGGCTCACAGCTGCCCATCTACTTCAAAAGGTTTTGTACAGGTCTGAAGATAAAAGATTTAGGTCTGACTTTTTTCTTTAACTTTCTTCATTGTTTTTTCTGCTCTAAATATATATATATTTAAAAAATGTTATTCATTTGTAATATTTTTATCCTGCCTCTCAGCCAAATAAAGGAAATCCATTGAGAGTTGCGGGTGAGCCCATACTTTCTGGCAGGTTTACAGTCTAAAAAGTAATGATATGAAAGGAAAAAGAAATGGGGAGGAAGGAACCAAAAAGCATAGTCTTTCAAAAGGGGGAGTGAGATGATGCTTCTACCCAGCTCATCTCCCTGTGCTTCAGCTTGCTGGATGGGCTGCCAAGAGGAGCTTAGAGGTAGTTTTTCAGCAGCGCCCCAGTTTCCATCTCATCTCTCTCTGCTGCAGCCACACTTTTTATACAATTTGGTGTTGTAATATGCATACAAGTTATTTCCGACTTATAGCTGAGAGCATGTGACTTGCTCAAAGTCAGCCAGTGAATTTGTATGTCTGAGCAGGGATTCAGACCCTAGACTTTCACAATCCTAGTCCACCACTGAAACCATACACTGTGCTGACTCTCTTTTTAACCATCATTCACTTATATTCTCACAGTGCTTCATAAACCAGAACTAGCATACATCTGCATGATTTTTGAGAGCTTATTCCACATTTATATTACTCTTGACCTCATCATTTAAAAAGCATTGTGAAAATGGCCAAAGAGGCGGGATTCTGCATTGCTGGAAAGGTCAACTATTACTGTGGGATGCATGAATTAGGAACCAAAAGGTGAATCTTGCAGCCACATCTGGTAAGTGCTTAAAAGGTGAGTAGGGGGAAAATGTAATAAATGAAGTGGCCTTTAAAAGATAAACAAAGATGTATGAGAGACATTGAGCTCAGCTGTGTAGCAATTGCTAAAGAAAAGAAGGAAGAAACAAAATATTGCAGAAAAATGGCAGCTGGTGCCTTGAAGTAGTGGAAGTTTAAAAAAAAAATTGAGAAAAGCCCACAGGCTGATAAATCTACCATTCTGTTCCCAGAATAGATCTAATCAGCACATCTATGGAAACCCAAAACAGAATACAAGACTATCCCAGCAAACCATGACCCAGTTTTTTTTTAAAAAAAAATATTTGAAGAGTCCTAGTGCACCTCCAAGAAATCCCTATTAATAGATCACAAAAAAGGAATGGAGCCAAAGGATGACAAGGCAAGAACAACCATCAAAATCCAGCACAATCCAAACAGTTATATCACATGAACTCTCACAATGGACAATTAAAAGCTGTCCAAAACTGTCACTATATCTTCTCGTAGCAAAATAGTTCCTTTTATCTGTTCCAAATCTTCCACATTTCAGTTGCAGTGAGTGCCCCTGGATTCTGGTATTGCAGGATGAGTCTCCCTTGTCTGAAATGCCTGGGACCAGAAGTGTTTTGGATTTTGCAGTTTTTTCAGATTTTGCAATGTCTACATATACATAATGAGATATCTTGGAGATGGGACCCAGATCTAAATATAAAATTTATTATCATTTCAGATACACCTTATACTCATAGCTTGAATGTAATTTTATACAATATTTTTAATAATTGTGTGCATGAAACAAAGTTTGTGTTTGGATCAGAAAGCAAAGGTGTCACTATCTCAGCCACCCATGTGGGCAGTCTGTGGTTGTTTGGCATCACCATCATTCCTGATTTTGAATTTATATGCTACCAATAAGCAGTCATTTTCTCACACATTTTTTCACTCAGTGCTTTGGCATCTCATCTGGAGCACTGTGTTCAGTTATGAGTGCCTCATTTTAAGACAGATACAGACAAGCTGGAGAGAAGGGCAATGAGGATGATAATAAATATGGAGAACAAAACCTACGAGGAATTGGGCATGTTTAGCTTGGTGAAGAGACATGACTGCACTTTTTAAATATCTAAAGAGAGGAGGTTGCAGGTTTGTTCTCTGCTGTGCCAGAAGGCAGGACCAGGTCCAATAGTTTTAAGTTACAGTAGATAGATTTTGAATTAACATTAAAAAGAACTTATTGACAGTAAGAGCAGTTTAGTACCGGAACCAGTTGGTGAGATGTCCTCAAAAAGAGACTGGACCTGCTCAAGTTTGAGTTCCTCCGGGGGGGGGGGGGGGGGGGGGGGAGAAAGGGGTGAGATTTGATTTATAGCCTAAGGAGGCCCTTCAAATGCTATGGGGCTAAGACAAAAACACATTTGGAAACACAAAGTGAGTCTGTCTTGGCAGGGAGTTCCAGAAATGTAGGCCTGTTACAGACTGCCAAAATAAAGCTGCTTCGGGTCTCTTTGGAGGTATGCTATTTAAATGATGCATGGGTCCTAAGAGTCCGGAGGTCGCACCAAAGCCACACTCCATTCCTAAGGACTGGAGGGCAGCTTTGGTGCAGCTTCCGGATTCTTAGGATGCATGCATCATTTAAACAGCATACCTCCAAAGAGACCCGAAGCAGCTTTATTTTGGCAGTCTGTAACAGGCCGTAGAATTTGCAGGAAATTCTCCAAAGACTTCCCAGGGAAGCCTCACATCATGGGAATTACGGCAATCTAACCTCAAGATTATGGCCATGGACTACAGTTTACTATTTCTTGTTTACTAAAGCCTTTGAGACTAATTGATTTCCCCAAAATGTTTATGCACATCGTTTCAGATTGTTGTGACCTCTTTAACCCATTTTAAATTGTTAATCTGTTTTTAGTATATTTAAATAATTTTCATTGATTTTTTTTTTAAAAAAATCTATTTATATTGATTTTATATGTATACTCTTCCAAACATCTCATGATATAGGGCAGGATATAAATACTTTAATAAATAATAAAATAAAAATAATATGTGGGTGAAATGGATTTCTTAGAACCTCCATGAAGTTGAAATAGGAGTCACCACGAATTAAGCGCCATATCACATTTAACTTCTTTCATAGGACATGATCCAGCCAAAGATAAGTACATTATTGCTATTTGAACATGTACTTAACTAATTCTCATCGAAGCCAGTGAGGCTTAAACTGCTTTACGTTGGACAGTTGCAGTAAACAAAATCTTGGATATTTTGATCCTCAGAATGCTACATATGGTAAGGAGGTACTTGTGTTCTATATTTAGAATACAGTATGATTCTTACATATGCTCCACTGCCTTTGGTTATTTATTTATTTATTTATTTAAGGGACAAATATGTATACGTTTGAATGTCGACCACCCACGTTATAATATAAAGGGCCACTTGTTTGTAGAGTTTTCTAAAAGGGTAATAAAAATGGCATGGCCCATTTGCTAAAAATAAAACTAGTGTAAGTTTATTCTAGGCAATGCTTTGGAGCAAATGTTTCCCTATGAATGCTTCTATTGTGTCCTTTCCTTGCCGTCCTCCTATTGTGATATGCTTTCATAATTACATGCACTCTTTTCCAACAACACTTGGTTCTCAAAAAATAGCTTTGCTTGAAAGAAATCCTAAGCCAAAAATGTGTTTCATTATACCCACTAAAGGTTTTTTATGAGCAGTCCCTTCAAAATTAAACTAGCTTTTTTATTTCCTTTTCTTCTAAATTATGTCAGAGATTTTTCCGCCTTTGATGGATGTTTTCCCTCTCAGAGACCATTATTATTACTTTTTTTATATAACAATACAGACAACAGGGACCTGTGGTTTATTAGAACCAATGCTACATCTGCCACAATTGCCTCAGGCCAGAATATGGGTGTCCAAGCCAAAACTTATTCTTTTCATTTCTGGTCTGTGGCACTAACCAGGTATACTCTCACACAATATGATTTATGCTCCATTGCTTCATACTATCTCAGAGGAAGAGTTGTCTGTCTGTGGCAGAGTTTAAGCCATACTATTGATCACCCTGATCTGGTGTATACCCTGATCCTGTGTCTCATCCTTTCCTTCTTTTCCTCCCTGAAACCTATGTCTTGTTTTCTGCACTATTCTCTTTGCGTAGTGGGAAGAATGAGAAACAGGCATCAAGAAACTCTAAACCCTTTTCTATAGAGCCCACATAGTTGAAAAGTATACCCATACCCTCCAATATTTCACATGTGGAAAATGGGGTGCATGTAGCCAAACAACATCAGAATGTGGTCAAGATGGCAAAAGTTATTAGTGAGAAAGAACACATAAGCTAGGAGAGGCTACATCAGTTTGCTATTGCTTGAGCCTTCTGAGAAGGGTAAGGTTCTGCCCCCTCCTCTTTTACCTTTCTGCTGAGTTTTTGAGTTCAAACTACTTTGTATTTTGAACTCAACTTACAGCAGTTGAAGTAATCCAAGGATGAAGGGGGAAAGTGGGAGGAGGAGAGAGAAACACTGACATTTCAAAAGAAACTGAAAAAAATGGAACACAGAGGTCTAATGGGAATTGTCCCTGCTAAATCAGGACAGTTGGAGGATATGCCATTTCAGATGCTGAAAGGACTGTCTGGTTCTTCCAACAGTGAGAGCAAAGGATGAGGTTCATTCTTTAAAGTAGCAATTTATTATTATGTTTTTCATAGTATTTTAGACACAGGTTGGTGTATAGACAGGGGTAGGCACAGTGTGGCCCTGTGGCCGCATGCAGTCTCACAAGCCTGGTTTTTGTAGTCCTCAGCCCTCCCAGGTTCCCTGCACTCTGCTGGTTCTAGTCAAAACAAGCTTGAACTGCTGTTCTCAGTAGTCTCTTGAAAGTATTTTGCTGGTTACAATCTTCTGGGCTGGTGCATGAGAGGAGCCAAATCACTCCAAATCCAAACTTTGCCCATTCCAGAAACATGGCAATTATGCTATTATGAAGGTAGACTGGCGTGAAGCTACTACTAAGAACTAAGTACCTAGAGCATTTCTAGGTAAAGATGTTTGGCTTCAGAAAAGCTTCAGTTACAATGGTACTAGCTCAGATGGCCCTTAGCCAATTGGGCCAATTAGGATTACATTCAAATCCACTAACACTTCCACTCAGCTAGAATCTTTTAAAAGATTATAAAACCCAGCAATGTTGATTTCATGAAGCCTTCCAATTCCTTACATACCACTTGTTCAACTTCAAAATACCTGTCCATATCATAATTGTATATAGTTTTATCCACTTGCATGATTTACACAAAGCAAAGCAAAAAGTTCATGTCTGGTGCATGCAAGGCCAGTCCTGTCATTAGGCAGAGTGCGGTGGCTGCTCCAAGTCTTAAAATCATAGAATCATAGAGTTGGAAGAGACCACAAGGGTCTTCCAGTCCAACCCCCTGCAATGCAGGAACTCACAATCAAAGCACCCTCGACAGATAGCCATCCAGCCTCTGTTTAAAAGACTTCCAAAAGAAAGAGACTCCACCGCACTCTGAGAGTGTGTTCCAGTGTTGAATAACTCTTACTGTCAGGAAGTTCCTCCTAAAGTTACGGTGGAATCTCTTTTCCTGTAGTTTGTATGCATGGCTCCGGGTCCTATTCTCTAGAACAGCAGAAAACAAGCTTGCTCCATGCTCAATATAACATCCTTTCAAATATTTAAAACAGGGCTATCACATTGCCTCTTGCTGAACATACCCAGCTCCCTAAATTGCTACTCATAGAACATAGCTTACAGACCTTTCATTTTGGTTGCCCTCCTCTGGACATACAAATGTCAACATCTTATTGCAAGTCTGAGATGTACATGGTACCTGCTCTATAAACCCTCAGTTGTCAGCATAGTTGGCTTCTGTGCATAGAATAAGAGAGGCACTGTTTTGTACTTCATCTCAGGTAAACAAAGCATTGGGCTTGTCTTTGCGAAAGTACTGGCAATCTCACTGACTATGAGGGAGGAGAGGAGAGGAGAAGAAGGCGAAATCATGCTCACTCCCCCTACATGACTGCCCCATAGAGCAGAACTGCAGCACAAGAAACCTATCACACAAAGGCAGTAATGGGGTAACAGCGAGATTGAGAGCCTATTGGTGGGTTTTCCCCATCAGTGAAAAGGTGCACAACAGTAATGAACGGGATCCAATGCAGCAGTCGGACAGACACAACATCATAGAATCAAAAATCATAGAATCGTAGAGCTGGAAATAAGAACTGGCCAAAAAAACATTTTATTCTGTTAAAATCCCATTTATTAGGCTCCTGTGATAAAGGCCTTAGACAGAGGACATACAAACCTTCACCAACACAATTGGTCCCAACTTATTTTTATTGCCATTCTGTGATTAAGGTGAATTAATCCATGGACTACTTAGCAGCTCTTGTTGAACATGGTTGTTAGCATTGCTACACCAGGTCTTCGAAGAGTGAAGAGAATTTTTGTTTTGTTTCTTTGCTTTTGCAGACTTGTTAATCCATCCCACCTGTATCAAAACAATAGTTCTACACAGGTGACTTTGGAAGCAGACATTCAGAATTTTCCATCAGTATAATTTTTTAAGGCTTCTTAAATGACAGGTTGTTCTAACAAGGGCATGAAGCCAAGTCATCACAAGGCATTGTTTAAAATAAACCCATGCCAGTATCAGATTATGCCATCAAAGCACCACTCATTGACTGAAGTCATTTAAATTCAAACAGTATTATTCTTGGAAGTGATCCATGATACACATTCAACACTCATCAGTCAAAGCTAACTTTTCACAGTAAGCCAAGTGGATTGGCTTTCTCCATTGAAATGAATGGGGAAGAGATTCTGGGCAGGGATTTCTGGATCAGAGTATTAATGAGTTCTTTTCTGAGCCAACTAACAACACAAAGGGCTCTTATTAAGATTAACTGGTATGTGGAATGGCCCTGCTTTTGTAGTAGTTATATATTTATTTATTTTTTAAAGAATCACACCTCCAGAAAAATACTTGTTTTAAAGCGCCTGCCTTCTTAAGAAAGTGTGAGCTATAGAAATAAACTTTTGAATAAGAAATCATGTTTTATAACTACCATCCTCCTCCCTGCTCCTTAAAAAGATATTTAAGATTTTTAGAAGCTAGGTGAATAATAACGACTATTTAATTAAATAACCCAGATGAAACCAAGGGGCCAACAAATATGGCTTGGAACACATAAACACACAAAAGACATGCTTCATAAATCATGATTACAACCCATAAAATCTTTGACCCTGACACACGCTACTAAGTTCAAAGGTGATGTTGCATTATGTATTTATGGCTCATGCAAGCCATTTTTCACTCTGCTTTATTTTAAAAGATATATATATATAGGGAGCATGCCCATATATAAGCATTATTGGGAACAACTTTGGCTATGAAAAATGTAACACAGAATTTGCTTTCCACTATCACAGTTTCTCATTTGTAACTTGATTGGCCTTCTGGATTTAGAGTCCTCCAAATGAAAATTTACAACAGCCTAGAAATGCAGGCCAAAAGGAAACAAAAGTGTGACATGATAAAGCGAGAGTGTCCTTTACACCCTTCAAATTGTGTATATACATAGGCAGAATGTTATAGCATTTAAGTACTACAGTGCCATGACACTTTTAATTTAAGTGGTATTTTGGCAACATTTGAGTATAGAAAAAGGAAAGACCTAGAAAATTATTCACACATCACTTAAACAATCAGCTTTTAACAGGGCTTAGAAATGATGCCCACCACAGTTGTGAATGTCTGAACTATGGTAGGTTCAGCTGGTTAATAAATCACTACCTTTGTTCATTAGACATCTCATAAAAGAAGAATAGTGGTAAGGCAGGACAAAGTGTGACCCATAAACCACATGCAACTCTAAGCCCTCTTTGTGGTTCCCCAGAATTCTCATCTTTAAAAAAATATTGACATTGTGGGTTCATAGAATCATAGAATCGTAGAGTTGGAAGAGATCACAAGGGCCATCCAGTCCAACCCCCTGCCATGCAAGAAATCTAAATCAAAGCATCCCCGACAGATGACCATACAGCCTCTGTTTGAAGACCTCTAAGAAAGGAGACTCCACTACAATCCGAGGGAGTGTGTTCCACTGTCGAACAGCCCTTACTATCAGGAAGTTCCTCCTAATGTTGAGGTAGAATCTCTTTTCCTGCAGTTTGCATCCATTGTTCCATGTTCTAGTGTCTGGAGCAGCAGAAAACAAGCTTGCTCCCTCCTCAATATGTCATCCCTTCAAATATTTAAACAGGGCTATCATATCACCTCTTAACCTTCTCTTCTCCAGGCTAAACATCCCCAGCTCCCTAAGTTGTTCCTCATAGGGCATGGTTTCCAGCCCCTTCACCATTTCAGTTGCCCTCCTTTAGACATGCTCCAGTTTCTCAATGTCTGCTGAAATCTGTTGGCAACCAACTAAATTTCGAATCCAGGAGCTTTACAATTTAAGAAAATGGCCACAGGAGCGGCTCTGCATGTGGAGATGGCCCTGGGATGTATTTGAGCAGCAATTTCGGCAGTAAAAAGTGTGTGATAAGATCAGGGTGCCTCCTGAAATAACCCTTAAACTGGATCGAGGTACGCCAGTTTAATAATACATGTGATATTAGTTCCTTTTAGTTCCTGTCTTATTAAAAAAGTCCAGAAAACCTACAAAAAACTATGGATGCCGACCATGAAAGCCTTTGACTTCACAATTAATAGATTCCCTTAGACCTATTTTTATGAAAAAGATACATTGTTACAAAAGCATCAAATTAAATGGGGTAACAAATGGTTTGCTGAGGACTGCAGTAAACTGAAAAAGCAGATGGCAAAATCAGTAAACTCTTATCATAAAAGTGGTTCTTTTTCATGAAATTTTATCAAATGCACAAAAAATACAAAACATTAATCAGTCAAAAAGAGAGAGAAAATTTGTTATGAGGAACAATGGAAAGAATTAGACTTTTCTCTTGGGGGTGGAATCCATGCAGTTCTGGAATGTACTTTCAAGGCTGTTCTAGGAAGCTATATTGTTAAATCTGAAAAAGAAAGCCATTTTAGGAAGGTATTTAATGAGCTAAAATTCCTAGTTCCTCTTTTGATTTCTATATTGATTGTAATTGGGAACACTGCTGAGAAAGAACTTTGGTGGATAGGGCCAAGTCATTAATTTCAAGATTTAAAAATGCAAAGCTTCTTGGACGAGATGGATGTGCACTAGACCTTTTTGTCACATTCTCTGGATGATATCACACAGGAAGAATGTCTCCCAATTTTGAAAAAAAAAGGAAGTAGGGCCAACTCGAAAATTGACGCTATTACGTGAATGGTTGTCAAACGCACAGAAGAACACAGCGCCCACCCCAAAGCCAAAGTAGTGTGAATGCAAAAGAAGTTATGATATGAGTACATACCCTTCCTAGTCTAGAGTTCGAATTAATGTCCCTGCACATGCGCAGTGAGGGCAGAATCGGATCGTGACCTTTTTACACTTCCTTGCCTCTGTTTCCCATGGTTTTGACTTGTTTCACTTTATTTGTTCATTCATTACCCCTTATTTCAAGTTATTTAGGGAATTCACGTTATTTAGTCATTCCTTACCCTTTATTCCATGTTATTTAGGCAATGCACTTTATTTGTGCATTCATTACCCCTCATTTCACGTTATTTAGGCAGTTCACCAACTCAAAAATCAGTCCAAAGCAACTTTGTATTTGGTTTGAGCGTTGGACCTGGAAGGCAGGGATCGAATGCCACTGGGTGACCTGGTGCAAGTCACACTCTCTCTGCCTCCTCAGGAAATGGCAATGGCAAACCCCATCTGAATAAATCCGCCAAGAAAACCCAAAAAGCGGGGTGGGGGTCTCCAGATGGTGTTGTGTGTGTGTAAGAGAGAGACTGTGTCTGTGCCTTTAAGTCTCCAGCTATGGGGGGAATGGGGGGAAGAGAAGGAGTTCCTCCCATTCCGGAGAGCCTTGCTGCAGTGAGGTTGTGGGGGGCCTGGGTCCTCTCTGGTTCTAAGTTGGCCCATTGAGAGTCCCATTGAAGGCAATGGCGCTGCCTCCTTGCCATGAGTTGGAGGAGGGGGAAAGGGGAGGGAAAGCTGTGCAGGAACCAGCGGCTGGCGACTAAGGCTACATCCACACTGGAGAAATAACCCAGTTTAATAATAATAATAATAATAATAATAATAATAAATTTTACTTATATACCGCCCTGTGGTGAACCAATCCAGGCGGTTTACAACATTAAAATAACATACAGCATAAAAACAATATATTTCCCTCCCCCCTTAAAAAGTTATTAAACTGCATATCTAAATTAAAACCACAATAACTAGTTAGAACAACAATAAATTAGACAAAATAATACCAACCAATAAACCACTGCAACTTCAGTTGTAAAGTTTGGCACTGCTTTAACTCTTTGGGGCTCAAGGCTATGGAATTCTGGAAGTTAGAGTTTGTTGTGAGCCCAGAGCAATGCCCCTAAGGGGAGGAAAACAGACCCCCATTCCCTAGGCTGCTCCACTCCATCCTCCCCCAAAGGAGGTGGAATGGGGGAAGAAGAACAACTCTTTGGGGCTAATAAAAAGGGGGATTTTTCTCTCTTTTTGAAGCCCCTGGCCCTGGAGGAAGGGGAAAAGGTCCCTGAGGGGCACAAGGGGCCAAGAACAGGGCAAGCCCCAAGCCCACCATTTTGAGCAGAGAGAGAGCTTGCAGGACGCCTCATGGAGAACCACTCTTTCTTGTCAAAAACAGCCGCTTTTCCTCTCTGCCAGGGAAGACCTAGGAGCCCTGGAAGCCAAAACAAAACGGAGGATCATGGGAATTGATGCGGGGGAATACCAGGGCCACAGCAGACATGCATATCACACCAAATGACATCGCATTGAATGCGAAATAGCCTGGGAATAGGTTTTGTGAATTCCCTAGTTCACCAAATTTACTTAAGTGTGGATTGATGCATGATTGCGTTCGGAGTGCCAGCAAATGCATCTGATAACCTTTTGTGCAATAACGTGAATACACATGATTGCGTTCGAGATGACACTGGATTATTCTTCTAATTTCAGTCATGTGAGTTCTGTCTGGTGGGGTCCAAGATTCACACCATTATTTTCCTTAACTAACATTTCACCCTTAATTAACATTTCACTCAGGCGTTTCACCGCCCTAGCTAGTCTACAACTATTACAGTCCCAGTTTATAAAAAGGGACCTAGGAATGATCCAGTAAACTACAGAGCAATTGATCTATTAGAAATACCAGAGAAGATCTGTGCTACATCTCTTCTTTTAAAAAATTGGAGGAGAGGATCAAGGATCATGCTCTGCTTGCTGCAGAACAGGCTGAACACCTAGGATGATCAACTCTAGAAAACTGCATCCTGAAAAAACATATGATTGATAAATATTTGACTGGGGTTGTAGAACCTTTATTGATTCATAAGCTGCTTTTGACTCTATAAAATCAAGAACTCCTCTGGAGCAAACAGCAGGATCGGTCCACAACTTCTGAAATATACTTGGACCATCCCTCCAAGTTAGAATCTATGGAAAACATCTATCAGATTTGTTCTGTACCAGTAACAATGGGAGTGAGACTAGAGGACTTACTTGCCCCACTTTTGTTTAACCAATTAATTATAATTAATTAATGCTGTAGCAGAGTTCTTAAAAGGCAACTGTTACTTTCCTGTTAAAGTGGGAAGTATGTTTCAAAGTATGATAGCCTCAGTTTAGTCATTTACAGGCTAAACAGACCAGCCAAAAGGGCTGGAGTGGAGTGGGTGGACTGGGGATGCGGAGGCCACATGTTCCGACTCCACCCCCAAGCCACTGTCATGCCAACCGACCGCATGGCTGGTGACATTACAGCCTCCTATGGGGTGGCATTCAGATGCTGCATGCCAAAAGAAGTGTTCTCTACCACTTAGTATTTCATGAGAAGACAACTTGGGAGAATGTAATTCTTAATGATATGCTATTTTCTAGAATAGACCCAGGTTTAAAAAAGGCAGGAAAAACATGCTTACTTGAATGTAATCTCTGCTAATATAAAAGGAATTTGCTATCAAGCAAATGAATGCTAAGCCAAAATATAAGAGAACTAATTTCTCATCTCAATTTGCTAAAGCATAATTACTGTACTTATAATATTTCTGGGAAGGAAAAAAATGTATGAGTCTTGAATGCAAGGTGATCTATCATATTATTTTTATGCTACTCACTAGAAATTACAAGCTTTGAGTAAATTCCTACTTACCATTAAAGAATAAATGAACCATACATTTGATAAATGAAAAATTAGTCAAAACACACTGGTGTCCCTAAGGGCTTTTCTTAATGAAAACCAATAGAGTGTGTTTTCTCATTTAAAAAAATAGTGGCAATGGAATTATTTTTTGGAGTGGAACATTATATGTCTTAGTATCTATTATAGCCTCAGTTTAGGATTTAATAGTATTCCTTCTAAAACAGAAAGAGAATGCTTTGGTCTAGAAGTATCCATCTGGTAGAATTATTCCAGAGCAGATAAAGAAATAAAAATTGGCTGCTTCTGTTCCCTAATTTTATTTTGCATGGAATCTTTCAAAATGGGTTGACACTGGGCCAATGGTTTGATTTCATTTGTTATTTTTTCCCCTACTTGGCTAATTAATTGTTCTTCTTTGCTCCGAGATTAGCAAGTAGGCAATTTAAAATGTGCACTCATTTAAATTAATGTATGTAAATTATTAAAGGCTATTTTTCCCATGAAGGATAAATGATTAGAGCAGATTCACAGATGCCCTTCCCCACTAAAATGTGCAGCAGAGGCTGAGTGCCCATCTATCAGCATTGCTATAGCTGGATCCTACACTGTACAGCCCATATTCAGCCACTGGGTTAATTCTATCTCTTTATTTCTATGATTCCAGCTTTCCTGATGGATATGAAACTCTGGCTCCCTCTCATTGGAGTTTATCAGACTCAAGTTTTGGACCCTGCAATTGCGCTAAGGAAGTGTAAAGAATGTTGCAAAATGACTGTTTCGTGTGATGTCTTACCACATTGCTTGCTTTTCTGTCATTCCCCCGTAAAGTTATGTTAGTACTACAATTGCGCCAAAGTTGCGATTTCCATGATGCGAAACCATGCATTGCGGAACTATTTACTACACCAGCGCTTTCCTTTTGTCTTTCACATTTCGCAACAACATATTTGTGCATGCGCCTTGGAGGTTTTGGTGGCATCCTGACCTTTGTGCTTCCGGGGGGGAGAGGTGAAAGGGGCTGGAATGGATGACCCCTAGGGGCCCCTTTCATTTACAGCCTACTAGGTGTTCATACAGGACAGAGGTATGGGGCAGGGATGGATGACCCTTAGGGGCCCCTTTCATTTACAGCCTCCTAGGTGTCCATGCAGGACAGAGAGATGGGGCTGGAATGGATGACCCCTAGGGTCCCCTTTCATTTACAGCCTCCTAGGTGTCCATACAGGACAGAGGAATGGGGCTGGGATGGATGACCCCCTAGGGACCCCTTTCATTTACAACCTCCCAGGTGTCCATGCAGGAAAGAGGAATGGGGCTGGAATGGATGACCCCTAGGGGCACCTTTCATTTACAGTCTACGAGGTGTCCTTGCAGGAAGGAGGAATGGGGCTGGAATGGATGACCCCTAGGGGCCCCTTTCATTTACAGCCTACTAGGTGTTCATACAGGACAGAGGAATGGAGCTGGAATGGATGACCCCTAGGGTCCCCTTTCATTTACAGCCTCCCAGGTGTCCATGCAGGACAGAGGAATGGGGCAGGGATGGATGACCCCTAGGGGCCCCTTGCATTTGCAGCCCCCCAGGTGTCCATGCAGGAAAAAGGAATGGGGCAGGGATGGATGACCCCCAAGGGGTTCCTTACATGCAAGACAAGGCCACCCCCTCCCCCTCCAAGGGGTTGTCCTGAAAAAGGAAGGCCACCGGAAGGGAATGGGGTCAAAAAGCAGCCCAGCATCATGGGAACTTTGCAATCAGTAACTTGAGTGTTGCGTTGCACTGCTGCCTACCACACCAACCATTTCGCAACAGATTTCGCGAGGATAATGGGAGACCATGGCCTGGCTTCCCTTTTTGCCTGCAATGCCCAAAAAGGGGAGGAATGACGCTTAAACTACAGGAGCGTTGTGCAATGGGCTCCCATAGAAATGAATGGCGTCTGGAAGGATGTCGCGCTTTCACGTTATTGCGCAACGTTAGTGACGCTAACATTGCGTGATAGGCAGGAAAAATCACCAAAAACTCGCATCTGATAAACCTCACTGTGTATACCACAATGGCTTGTGGACTGATGGTAGTGTATGAGCAGTCAGTCCATGGAGAGTTTCCAAACTATCTCTGTGAATGTGATCTCAGTATTCTTCAAGCAGTCCTGTGTTTATAAGTTTTCCAAAGCCATTATCTAATTCACATAGTGAAGGAACAATGTCAAACCCATCCTAGATTATGTGATCTTCAAGGACAGAGCACAGAATGCATGTCAGTAGATTCTGTGCATAAACCATAGTGTATGTGTGGAGGTAATGTGTAGGGCTTATTTCTATTACTCTGTTGCTTATTTTATGACCTGTTTCCATTCATATGAACAGAGCTCTAACTCCTGTATTTGGTCTAATGTATGTATGTATGTACAGCCAGAGTGGCATAGTGGTTTGACTACGAATCTGGAAACCAGGGTTTAATTCCCAGTTTGGCCATGAAACCTACTGGGTGACCTTGGGCAAGTCACATGCTCTCAGCCTCAGAGGAAGGCAATGGCAAACCTCCTCTGAACAAATCTTGACAAGAAAACTCCATGATAGGTTTGCCTTAGGGTTGCCATAAGTCAGAAATTACTTGAAGGTACACAACAACAATTCTATGCCAGTAATATTCTGTATTATCTCAACATTTTATAATGGCTGTTCTGGCACAGACAAATAAAACTTGATTGATTGATCTCATACGATTTTAGAAGATAAGGAAGCTCAGACCCAGTTTGTATTTGGGTGGGAAGCCAGAGGGAAGAGATCTCCAGATGGCCCTAAGACAGAATCATATTTGAAACCCTGGAAAGCCACTGCCTGTCAGAGTTGGCAGGACTGATCTGGATAGACCAGTGCTCTGCCTCAATGGAACGATCCTTCCTAGGTTGGCTGGCCAACCAAGCTGACCATATAAAGTGTCCACTGCTGCTCCTCACAGTGCAAAATGTTCAGATGATCAGATGAACAATTTCATTGGGTCTGGAGATCAAATTTGGGACATGAATAAAAATGGAGAAAAATAAAAACTGGCCCAAATATGTTTCTGGTTTGAAAAACCTATTTGAAAGTGAATCACTGCTCTCAGAGGATTTGAGAGAAAGGTAATCTGCACTTCTTTTGCTAGAAAAATGATGATCTGGGGGAAATGGACTTTGATCCATTTTGTAGAGCCATACAGTGTGAAAGGGATGTCCTGG
>NC_056523.1:38125833-38142516 GCF_019175285.1 Sceloporus undulatus | reverse complement strand
ATAGATCTTGTCTGAACCAGCTTGTAAACTCTAATGTGATATCAATTTGATAAGTTTATAGATTGTGTATAAATTCTAAATGAGAGCTTGTGCTCTTTCCCTGTTCATTTCCACAGGATCAAGTTACACCATATGCTTGTTTACCAAGATCTGTCCCATCCCTTTTCAATTTATTTTTGCCTTGACTATGGAACAATATCCGATGTTTAATGGCAAATTTCATGGTGCATATTATGCTGTCCAAATTGCATCACTAATTATCTCCTTAATTTATATGACTTTTCCTTCTATAAAGCAAATTATTTGCATATACATTAGTCGCAGCATGCATTTATACAGGACTGCTGAAAGTGGCACACATTAGCTCCCAATAATAGTGGGTCCAAGGGGAAAAGCCAGTGGGGGACTCCTCGATTATGTCTTTTTTAACAGTGCCTTGCTCAAATGGGTCCCCTCCTCTCCTCTCCCTTTCAACAGAAAGAGAACTGAGGTAATAAGCAGGTAATAGACTTAGCCATTTTTATGTGCATTGTTGTTTTGTTACATACCATTTGGCTCATCAGCTGCAGTGGTTTGAGCTCTAAGGAAATACAATTGCACTTTGTTTCTGTTTTAATTTTTGTTTTGTTTTTTAACTATTTAAAGTCATTTTCCATCTATGTTGGCCATGGTAGAAATGAGCTGCTTACTGCCTTTTCTGCTAAGGGCCAAGGTTTATTAAATCTTCAGAATGGGCCTGTGAAATGAAATGCCTAACAAGGGATGGGCAATCATGGCTCTTTCGAGGTCAAAGGACTGCACTCCACACCAGCCCTACCCATCACAGGCAGTGTTGGAGGATGATTAAAACTGCAGTCCAGAAACATACGGAGGACCACAGTTGCTCAGCTGTTCTCCTTTAGAGCATTTGCTCTCATCATTTATTGGAAATGGCAGACATTAATTTATTTTGCCCTGCCAGAATTCTTACCATTTAACTCCATGAAATGGAGTGAGGAAAGTATAGCCGTGGACCACTTTTGCATCCCTGAGCCCCCCACTCTCGCCCACGTGATCTGCAAAGCTGTCCACCCTTTGTAAAAATTGTTTTAAATTACTACTGGTTTTTTTTTAGTGATTTTTGACCCAAAAACCAGCAAAATGACCCAAATCTAGTCCAAACAATCCCAGTGTGGTGGTTCACTTCTTTCATCACACTCAATCTCCACCCACTAAAAAATAAATATACACACACCCAAATTGCAGAAAAACAGTCAAAATGCTGTCCATAACTAATACATCAATTTTTGGTGAGCCCAATTTTTGGTGAGCCTGCAGGGGAGGAGGCACAGAAACTATGATTTCAGTCAAGGAAGGAAGACTTCAATCCCATTGTCCCCAACTACAGGGACGTAGCTAGGATTTTAGGAAGGGGGGGCCAGACTAAGTGCAACCATTATAATGGGGCTTGGGTGTGGTGGCGCAGCAGCACACACCATTCATTTTTCTAATGGAAGGAGGGTCAGGACCCCAAAAAAAACCCCTTGACTACGTCCCTGCCAACTATGGCACGGCTGTGTGGCTGTGCCACCATTGGGGGTCACTGGGACTTGAGCATCCATGGATGTTGATATCCATGAGAGGGTGGGTTCAGAACAAATCCCCCATTGATACTGAGGGCCAACTGTACTTAGGAGTCCTGTCTTCACCTAAACTCGTGCTTAGGTTGTGGTCTGCTAAGCCCCATGGAACAAGGGGTTGGCAGGTTTGATCCACTAGGGATTTGAAACTCCCATCCCCTTTAGCATTGGCTATGCTAACTGGGGTTGACAGGAGCTGCAGTCCAACAACTGGAGACTTCCCCACCTTCTTCTAAATCCTTTTCACACAGAAAGGTCTCAAGCCTGGTGTCACTCCATCCTGTATCTGCATACCTAATTTTTCCTACTTAAATGCAGAACTTCACACTCAGTTGTTACTTTTGGCCTAGATCTCCATCCTGTCAAAAGCATCATGCAACTTCTGTCAGTTGCTACTGATAATGTCCAGGTGAGAAGAGCGAGAATTTTTTTTAAAAAAATTCAAAGGATTGCTAATACACATGCTACCTGTATTATCTATAGGTAAGTCGGTATCAAATTATCTAGGAGGCTGTCAGAATGTTCACCTAAATGGGAGAAAACAGTAGGGTGACCAAAATTTTGCCTTCTTCCCAAGCTGAAAATATCTACTCTTAGATGCATGTGTTTTTCTCCCTCAACACATATCCCCTGCCCTGCCTGGAGGACTCAAAAGCTTGCTTATTCCAGTGGTGAAGTGAGGCATGATCCTACATGATTCCAATATCATGAAGATGGTGGACCCTCCTCTGGTGACAACTATTTTAGGACAGGGAGACTTACTTTTGCAGACTGAAAACCATGATTGATTCAGGTGCTCAGTGCTAACAAAACTTTTTGCTCCTCTGTTAGAAGGATCAGTCATGCAAGCAACAGTGGTCTGATCTAGCAATTCAGCAACTGAAGTACTTTTTCTTATAGTCCACAGTTATGGAGTTTCCAGCTACTGATAGTTGCTGATTTGGGTAACATATGTATGAAGGGTAAGCTTATGAAAGACCACTCATCATGGACGTGCATTATCTCTAGTATCAAATGCAGTATGTCTCTGGATTCTAGCTCCTAAGGAACAAGACTGAGGGAGTGCTATTATTCATGATTGTTTGTTTATTTCTGTCCCACTTTTTTCCTAGTTCAGGATTCCAAGCATCTTACAACAAATTAAGAACATATCATTTAAAAAAAATCACAAGGTACAAAAGTTAAAACTAGAGTAAACAATAACAAATGTAGAACCATATTAATATATACATCATGAAACACACATACACAGAAGAGTGTGTGTGTGTGTGTGTGTGTGTGTGTGTGCGCACGTCTATGGAGATTATCACACAGTGAAGTCCTACGAGGATAGAAGCTGGCTGCCTACTGCCCGGCTACAGAGCAATGTGATAGGATCCGCCTTTGAGTTTTAGATCCCATGTCTATCCTGACGGGACTCTGCCATGCAATAATCTCCTTCAAGTTACTTGTTGAGTTATGTCAGTCCCATAAATTTCATAGGGTTTTCTTAAGAAAGGAGCACTCAGTGTTCCTTCCTCTGAAATATAGCCTCCAGTTCCAGGTATTCGTTAGCAGCCTCCCATCCAAGATCTAAGCAGAACTGAACCTGCTTAGCTTCCAAGACCAGATTGGATCTGGTGCATTTAGGATATTTAGAAAAAGTCTTTGGTGCAAAAACAAAGTAAGAAGGGTGCCCATCTAACTTGAGGAAGTTTCAGAACCTAGGAGCAGCCACCGAGAAAGCCCTGTCCCTTGTTCCCATCAGATGTACCTGTGAGAGTGGTAGAACAGACTGAAGGGGCTCCTCAGCAGATCTCAAAACATAGGTGTGTAAGGGAGAATATGATCCTTCAAATAACCTGGACCTGAACTATATGAGATATTATCGGTCAAAACCAACACTTTGAATTGTGTCTGGAAACAAACCAGTAGCTAGTGGAGGTATTACCACAAAGGGGTTGTGTGTTCCCTGTAGCCAGCTCCAGTTAGCAATCTGGGTGCTGTTCTTTAGACCAGTTGAAGTATCCAAACACTCTTGAAAAGCAGCCCTACATATAGTGTGTCACAATAATCCAAAACAGTATATAACTAAAGCATGTGTTATCATGGCCTGATCTGACATTTCACAAAACTGGTGCAGCTGGTGGACAAGTTGTAACTGTGAAATGCACTCCCAGCCATCACATAAACTTGAGCTAACTTGAACAGCATAAAACAATAAAAAAAACCTACATCCCTGCCAACCACCTTCAGGAAAACAAAGGCCAAATACAGGGAGATATACTCAGGGCAGACATCATAGAGATAAAATTAAAACAAAGTTCCAAAATCATTAAGGGGGGGGGGAGTTTTAACCGAGATTGAGGGAAAGGTATGCAAGTATCTAAGAAGACAGTCCCAAGAGTATGGAAAGATGAAACTGAATTAGACAGCAGGAGCTCCATGGTTGGGTTAAAAATGATGAATTCACAGAACAGAGATCCATGCAAAGTGGTAATAACAGACAAGGGCTGAAAGGGAGGGAGGAGCCGGATCATGTAACTCTGTAAAAGTTAGGACAAAAAGTTTGTATTGAATCTTAAGGGGGAGACAGTGGGCCAGTGATGGATCTTCAAAAGTGAAATAACATGATCAAAGAAGTGAGCCAAATAAATGATCTTAGAATAGAATGTGGAACAGAAAACCAAGGGACTAGGTATGTTAATGGAAGACCTGTCAAAAGAAAGATCACAATACTCAAGATGAGAATGACTAAAGTGTAAATTAAACTCTTCCCAGAACAAACAAACAAGAAAGGTCTGATTCTGACAATGTATAAAGAAAAAGCAACAAGACAACTTCCCATTTTGAATTTTATTTTTTGAAGAATATACTTTTGGGGGAATTTTTTTTAAAAAAATATCTCTAGGAAGTTGCAGAGAAAGCTTTGCTAGGTTTTTTGGCCCCAGGGATGCAAAAGAAGCCTTCTCTTCAGCGCCCCATGAGAAGGCCAAAAATATGACAAAAATACCTCCCCATATTCCCTAAAAAAATGTTGGGGGGGCATTTTAAAGGAAAAAAAAAAATTTAAAAGGTAAAATGTTTTCTCAGGAGCGGGGGATAGTGAGAGGGGATCCCCTCGTTTTTTGTGGAGGGGGGGGGGGGGGGGGTGGTATGTGATCCATTAAGCCTTACAGTTGCCCACCATCACTACTTTCTGTATTTGTATGTTCTGGTTGAGTCTCCCTTATCCAAAATATTTGAGACTAGATTTGTTTTGAATTTTTGACGGTTTGGATTTTGGAACATATGCATTTTCATAATGAGATATACTGGAAATGAGACCCAAGGCTAAACATGAAATTCATTTATATTTTGTATACACCTTTTACACATAGCCTGTAATATTTTCAATAATTTTGTACATGAAACAAAGTTTGTGTACACCAAACCACCAGAAAGCAAAGTTGTCACTATTTTAGCCACCCATGTGGGCAACTTTGGGTTTTGGAATATTTTGGATTTTGGAATTCTGGCTAAGGGATACTCAACCTGTAATTATTGCAAACCACCTTGGGATGTATGTTCCATCCCACTGTGGGCCTTTTTGTGTGTTTTGCTAGTCATAACTTGAGCCGCTTTGGGATACAGCAGGGGAGGTAAGAGACAGTATGGCTAAGTACCTCTCTGGGCCATTTATGAGAATCTCCTCAAAGGATTTGGAGGTAATGTCTTCTGGGACATTCTTCAACTTTTCACAGATGAAAACTGGGACACATGTGGACAAGCAATATTTTTTTGTTGTTAACTGCCCCCAAGTTGACCTTGACACATGGTGACCATGTGAATGAGACATCTCAGAGATTCCATGTCTTCAACTTAGGTCCTGTAGACTCAGGCCCATGGCCTCTCTGATTAGTCTAACCATCTGTGGGTGGTCTTCCTCTCTTTTACTGCCCTCTACTTTTACCAGCATCATTGTCTTTTCTAATGAATCAGGCTTTCTCATGATTTGGCCAAAGTACGACAGTCGCAGTTTAGTCATCCTGGCTTCCAGGAGGAATTAAGGCTTGATCTGTTCAGGTTTGATAGTCCCATTTGTTTATTTTCTTGGCCATTCATAATATCCTCAGCACTCTTCTCCAGGATCACATCTGAAATGCATTGACTTTCTTTCTATAATGTTTCTTCACTGTCCAGCTCTTACATCTATCTGTACATGGTGATGGGGGGATACAATGGTTTGGATGATCCTCACATTAATGTTCAGTTATATCTTTGCACTTATGCTCTTGTCCAGTTCTTTCACAGCTGCCAATCCCAGTCCTATTGTTCTGATTTCTTGACTGCAGCCTCCAGCCTGGTCTATGTTTGATCCAAGGTATAGGAACACTTTGACTATTTCAGTTTTCTCGCTATCTAGGATGAATTCTTGTCGATCTTCCATGGTCATTATTTTTATTTTCATAATGTTCAGCATTATGCCTACCTTGGCACTTTCCTCCTTAACCTTTTTTAGTAATTGTGCCAGGTCCTTGTTGGTTTTTGCTAGTAGTATTGTGTCTTTTGTATATCTTAGATTATTAATATTCCTTCCTCAAACATTCACTCCTCCTGCCTCTGCATCTAAACCTGTTCTGCAAAGCATAATAATGTGGAAAAACAGATAAACTAGGAGAGGCTGTAGCAATTTGCTTTTGCCTGAATGTACAGGGAAGAAAATGAGTCTGCTCCCTCCTCTCCTCTCCCCAATGCTGAGTTAATTCAGGATAAATTATTTTGCGCTTTGAACTCAGCATCTGCAGCAATTGAAGTAAGATGAGTACAAAGGGGGTGATGGGAGGAGGAGGGAGAAATTGACATTTTAAAAGCAGCTGAGAAAGTGGGGGGACAGGACCATTCTGATCAAATCAGGACAGTTGGGTATGATGCCCAGTTTGGGGAAAGTTTGCAGGGGAACTGTGCAGGAGCTTTTTCCCATGTGAGATCTCACTTACTGTTGTTCCCTGTCTTCCCTGACAGGCAGGTGCAAGGAGAGAGAGCTGGGGGTGCATTGGACATCAGGTAGGTCATCCAGTGCTTTGACTTATAGCCATGCCAGTGCTCTACAATGGTGACCAATACAGCTAGGGTCATTGTTATTACAGCTAACCTTGTGCCCACTCTGCTGTTTGAACCACTAGATCTGCAAACCTTGTCATAAACACAAAGCAAGAATTCCATTGTTAGTAGTGTTATTCCACATTCATAAATGTAAAAATCAAAGCAAAATTGTCTCCTAATTCAATGACAGACACTTGTCTATACAGAATTAAAGAATCGGCAACTTTCTATTCATCTTTCTCTTTCCTGCAGGTTTTACAATTATTATTAAGTCTTCTTCTTTTTTTAAATGCATTACAATTTCTGGGCTTTGTCTTAAGATGCATCTTCTGAAAGAGGAAAGAAAAGCAAATAACCCTGTTCTTAAGGCACAAATAAAAATCACACCTGCTTTTTGCCTGAACTGCTCAGCATGGTACTTACTACTTAGGAGCATAACTGCTCAAATTATTTCCTATAATGGTACTGCTTTATGGTCCCCAATAGAATTGGAAATGCTGAATGTTGCAGTCTTCCCAAAGAAAGATATGCTGGGATGGTGCTTATGTAAAAATTCACTGTGCTTCGGCCACCAAGGGAATAGTTCCCCTCCTGTGATAATGCAAAGCATAAAGCATGTTGAATTTTAAGACTGCAAAATAAAACCTGCGTGAATAAATGATTATTTATATAAAAATGCATAGTCAGAACATCTGCTGTGAGGAGATCCATGAAACTTAACCCATTCACCACATTTGCCATCTCTACCTTTTCCTTGGTAAATTGTCAAATAGCTCAGCTGGAAGTGGAAGATTTGCTAATCAACTCTTGCTGGTCCGATCTGCTTCCCCTGAATTGGAAAAAAAAACAGTCTCAGACATGCACCAGGATTTCTAAGCTCATTCCACAGCAACTAAAAAAAAAATCATGATACCCATACAAAATTCTACTCACAACTCTTTAAATGACAGACTTTCCTTAGCAGAGCTCAGAACATTACTTTTAAAAAACAATTCATTTTTCATTTATTTGTAGCCACAGCTAGATTGTTAACTGGGGCTGGCAGAAAGGAGCACACAACTCTCTTGTAGCAACATCTCCACTAACTGCTGCTATATTTCTAGGCATAATTCAAAGTGCTGGTTGTGACCTATAACACCCCATATGGCTCACATTTTAAAGGCTATATGCTCCTTTACAAACCTGACTGTGCTTTGAGATCTTTGGGGGAGTCCTATAGATTCAGAGAATCATAAAGTTGGAAGAGATCACAAGGGCCAAGTTCAACCCCCTGCCATGCAGAAATACACAATCAAAGCATTCCCAACAGATGGCCATCCAGACTCTGTTTAAAAACATCCAAAGAAGGAGACTCCACCATTCTCTGAGGCAGCATATTCCACAATGCAACAGCCCTTACTGTCAGGAAGTTCTTCTTAATGTTGAGGAGGAATCTCTTGCCCTATAGCTTGAATCTATTGCTCCATGTCTTAGAAAACAAGCTTGCTCCATCCTCAAAATGACATCCCTTCAAATATTTTCTCTTCTCAAGGCTAAACATACTCACATCCCTAAGCCACTGCTCATAGGGCATGGTTTTGAGACCTTTCACCATTCTGATCACCCTACTCTGGATATGTTACATCTTTTCAATATCCTTCTTGAATGGTGGTGCACAGAACTGTATACAATGTTCCAGGTAGCTGAAATAGCTTTGGTACCCTTCTCTCTGTTCCTCCACCCTCACAGGTACATCTACAGGTCAGTGTAGACTGACCATACATACCATTTTAAATGGGACAATATTGTTTTTCCATATTTCAAAAATGTCCTGTTGCTTTAATATAAAGGTCAATTTTGTCCCATTTTCAAGGAAAATGGGCCTATGTTGTGAAAATGGTTTGAAGATCCGTATTTGAAATTGTGGTGGTCATTTGCAAGAGATCAAGCGTCTATATTCCAAACATACATTAGTTTCACTGAAAAAGATAATATTTCAGCTACTGCAGTAGCCATCAACATTGAAAATCATGTGGACAATTTAGAGTCCAGAAAAAGTGAGGTGTTTGTAACTAGGAAAACAAAATTGTGTTATGGAGTGTGAGAAGTTTTATGATAAGACTGAAATTTGCTGCGTAAGATTACTTCATTGGAGAAATATTCATGGTATGATTGTGGTGAAATACAGTCCCTCTCTATGGCTGAAAGCAGAAGGCCCTTGAGGTGCAGCGTCACGCCACCCCTTTGTACGCCGGATTGGGGCTGTGACAACCATATGCCATGGCCCCAATCTGGCCTTTTCCCAGTGCAAAAAGGAGCATCAAAAAATCACTCTGTTTTGCGCCAGGGAAAGGGTGCCCCTTTTGCTGTTGCTGCAGCTCTTCTCCACTCTTGTGGTGTGTGGCATCTAATTGCTGCACTGCAGGAGTGTTCCCACATTGCCCACCATATGTTTGGGTGGGCGGCATGACTCCAGCTTGAGGGTGGAGTTGGGGCATGTGGCATGTGGTCGCCACCACCCCCCACATTACTTCCAAGCTGGCATTTACTGACAGTCTGTTTTGCCCCATGTCTACCTAAATTTTTGTATAAATTCTGTCAATGAAGAATAAATGTTAGCTCAACATGTCCATGTAATAAAACTTTTGTTATTGTCTTACTTTTTCATGAATATGGAATATTACATAACTCCATCCCATTTTTGCCATCCCAATGTCCCACTTTTGTCTGAAGGAAATATGGCCAGCCTAATTGGCTGAGATGACAGCAAATTGGCTGAGACTAGACATATTTCCTTGAGACAAAAAAAAAAGAGATGTGGTGTCTTAACGGTTAAGACACTAACTCTGACAATTGCAAGGTCAGTGGTTCGAGATCCAAGTGCTGCATGATGGAGTGAGCTTCCATCACTAGTCCCAGCTTCTGCCAGCCTAGCAGTTCAAAAGCATGTAAAAGTGCAAGTAGATAAATAGGTACCACTTCAGTGCGAAGGTAACAACGTTCTGTGCAGTCATGCTGGCCACATGACCATGGAGTCATCTTTGACAACACTGCTTAGTAATGGAGATTATCACTGCACCTACAATTGGACATGACTAGACAAACACATTAAAGGGGAAACCTTTACTTTTTTTAATCTTGCGAGATCTGGGGAGATGACCTTCCCAACAGCTGCCCCCAAGCTCTGGAACTCCCTTCCCAGAGGAACTGGAGTTGCACCCACTCTGTTCTCTTATTTTTCTTTCATCGGCCTTTGGGAATTGATTGCTTAGAGGAAGAGGCCTACCATTTTGTGCTGGATTTTCTGTATGCTGCTTTCTTTTTAATGGTTTATGTGTTTCAATAAGTTTTAAATCTTTGATAGTTTAATTACATTTTTAACTTTTGGATGCTGTGAATGTTTAGATGTTTGATATTGTTGTTTTAATTGCTGTAAAATTCCTTGAATCCTGAACTGGGGAGAAGAAAGGAGATAAATAATAATAATAATAATATTTATTTATTTATGTCCCTTCTTTATCACAACAAAGTTCAGCTGAAACTGAATTACACAAAAGTTTTTTAAAATATATAATTCTGTTAAGAGCACAAAATTAAAACACTTTAAAACTTATTTTAAAAGATGAAAACACAGTCCACCACATTAAGTGACCCTCCTGTCATGCCAGTGAAGAGACAGAGACTCTTTTAAACACTGAGTTATTCTTGTCACTCCTTGCAAGGTTTTTTTTTTTTTAATAAGTGACTTGTTAATGTTAACTCGTGTTGCTCACTGCTTCACATTACAGTGTGCCTGTGTCATACACAGATGTGATATATGCAGCTTTCAGCATACACTGAAAGCCAAGCCGGAAGAAGCCTCGGCGTGCCCCGGAAGCGGTAATGGTATGTGCATACCCATGGCACTCACTGGGCTGCACCACAGGCAGGAGCCTCATTATTTTTAATGGTGCTTCAGCATACATGGAATTCCCCTTATGCGAGGAGGTCCGGAATGAATACCCTGCATAATGAAAGGGTCCACTGTATTTTAGAGAAGCCTCATGGGGCTCTGAAGGGCGTGGGGGGAGAGGTTTTCAGACTTACATGGGATAGAAGCCCCACAAGACTCTGAAGGGTGTGGGGGGGGGGAGAAGCCTTCAGAGCTCCATGGGGCAGAAGCCCCACAGGACTCTGAAGAGTATGGGGGAGAGGAATCTTCAGAGTCCCATGGGGCAGCAGCAGTGGCAGCGAGGAGGAGGAGAAGAAGGAGGAGGAGGAGGAGGAAGAAGAAGAAGAAGAAGAGCCAAAGGAGGAGGAAAGGATGCAGCCACCCATCATGGCAAGGCAGGCTTTGGAGCTGTGTGATGGGATGATGGTGGGCGTGCCCACAGAGAGGGCTTTGCATGCCCCCTGTGGCATGCATGCCATAGGTTCTCCACCACTGCTCTAAGGAGACTGAGGCTGTGTCCACAGTGAAGAGAAAACCCAGCTTCTGGATCCATGTGTAGAACATGCTATCCACACTCTGCACATTCCCCCCTCCCTTTCTGTCTTGGCCCCAGTCTTGTTAAACACAGTATGTTTTTAACAGGACTTGAAATTGACAGTTCTGTGGCAGGAATTGGAATTGCCAGATAGGAACAAGTCAGTGACTAACTTGACCAAGAGCACCTCCTGACTTATTCCTTCTGATCTCTACCCAGATCTGCATATATATTTTTTCGACCACGTTTTTCTCAAAGTGATTTTCCTGCCACCCTCACCATCTCCTCCACTAACTCAAGACCACTCCAAATATTTTCATTCCACATTGCACACATTTCTATATTCTACAGTATTTCTAATTTTCTAATTTTTAAAATATTTTTAAACAAGTGAAGCACTAAGGTGAAACAAAACTATACCATTTTAGCACTAGAACTCTAAAAGGAAACTGGGGAAGAAATACTCCATCTGGGTATCAGAACTATAATGAAGAAAGTCAGAATAAAATATCACATTACCAACTGCGGTAAAAATAAAAATAATAAAAACCCTAAGCAACACTTGGTAGGGCATGGAGCAGGAAGGCAGGGTTGTGGAAGCCGGTATGTGGAAACAGGACATGGGAGAATATATCACCAGAGCAATGCCTTCATGCTGTTGAAAAAAAGTGTGATAATTAATGTTCCCAAATGGGTATGTTTCCATTTCCTTACCTAACACAACTGCAAGGAGACAGTAAGTTGGTGTGAGAATCTCCTGGTCAGCATGATGCAAGTAATATCAAGCAATGGCTACAATCCAACATTCCCTCAGCATAGCATAAATATCCACATGCAGAGATACACTGCACCAACACTACACTATCCCATACAGATGTGCAACATTGTGCTACATATGTCAACGATCGTGTACAAGGGGCATTATTAAGGGATGTGGGGGATGCAGACCGCACTGGGTGACACCCAATCAGGTCCTCCTCCCACTGAAAGGGTGCAGTGCTGCTGCCACACTTAGGCAGCAGGCACATGACCCTGCCAGCTTCTCTACTGTCCTGCCTCTCTCTGCTGAGAGAGTCACAGCAATGGGGAAGAAGGTGAGGGAAGGAGGAGCATGCCCCTTTCAGCTTTCCCCCTGCCCTGGCTCTCTCCAACAATGTAGCCACAGCAGGCACACTCCCACTGTCATGGGTCTCTCTGCTGAGAAAACCACAGCACCAAGGAAGCCCAAACTAAAAGACCCATCCTCTGTCCATCCCTCCCCCTGCTGCCTTGTTCACCTGGCCATCTGCTCCCCAGCAGCCCTTTCTGGGTCTTCCTGGAAGGAGCCAGCCAGCCTGCTAGGACACAGGTTAGTGAAGAAGTGGGTGGTGAAGAAAGAGGGTTCACCACCTCCATCCCCACCTGGCAGCCCTTTCCAGGCACTTGAACTGGGTGACATCAACCGTAGTGACTGTGCTGCCTGGGTGTCATTGTACAAGGAGCAATGTGCAAGCACAACCACAATGTGCATTGTGTAAAAACAATACATTATGTTGCTGTATGTGCAGCTCTTCTTCTGCCACTGCCAGCAAACAACATCAGCTACACCATGGTGATTCTCCCCAGAGGCATCACTATGGGAAATACAGGGGATTCAGACTGCACCAGGCAACATCTCATAGAATGTTGAATAAGCAAAAGAGTCATCACTCACTGTCCATCCCAAGACACCCCCTCAATTGACCTCTCTGCCAGTATATAATTCTTCCCACATGTGTAGCACAAATTATAGATGCATATAGCCCTAACTGAATGTAGGCCAATAGTTGTTATTATTGAAAAGTATGGTTTACTTTTAAAAAAAAGTTTTAAAATTTAAAAGAAAAACTGCATCAACCAGTGTTTGATCAAATGGCCCACCACTACCTCCATGCCTTGTCTTTAGCTCTTTCAAAGTCACCTGGCTAACCACAGCTGGAAAAACAAGAGACCATTGTCTAGTCCAGCTCTCCTTGTCATCCGTTGCATTTCTCAAATATCCTATAGTAGTCTAAAATCCATTTTATACCACCATTTTAATTGAATACTAACAAATAATAGTTTGGTGAATGCAAGATTTAGTACAGCACATAAAAAATAAAGCAATAATAAAAATCTTGCACATAAACAAACAAAAAAACCCAACAACCCTAAACTTTAGCTGTCATATTTTTCTCTTGTCAATTTCTTCTTCCTCATGCCCTTAAAAGTGCAATAAATTACCATTATTGGTAAACATTTGCATTCAGTCCTGCAAAGCAGAGATACCGATAGCAAACATAACTCTCCCCTGTCAAAAAAAATTCCCGTTTTAAAGATGTTATTTATCATGTATGACTTTCCGGAGGTTTACAAGCAGCATCTGCAGAAGCTAATTTAAGGGAACACCTTCATTCTGACCTCAGGGGCTTTTGGTAGGGAAAAGTAAAACAAATTAGAACTCAGATATTCACAAACATACTGGATAAAATCAATAGCTTTAATTTTCACATTTAAACCCACAATTTCCATCTGACAGGCTCAGCAGGTTTTAATGGACACAATTTACTTTTACTGTTTTAATTGTTTTTAGTCAATCACTTTTATTGCTTCCCTGCATCTGACTAAACAAATTAATAGAGCCATGTTCATAAATGATTACTTTGTAAAACTGCTTGATACATGCATTTGACAATTTCACCTTCAATTACTGCCAGCATTAGTAATATTTATACCAATAGATATCCTTATCACGTTTTATAAATTATAAACAGCCCCAGAAAGCCAACAGGTTAAAAATTGGAGGAAGCAGGTATGCCTCAGTTTACAAACAGAGACCTGCTGGAAACATCTATGTGTTCACATTTTAAACAATACCAGATAGGCTGATTCGTGAAGGCTGTTGAGAGAAAATCAACCGGCAATAGAAATAAGTTGCAGCAGAATTGTTTTAACATGCAAAAGCACCAAGAGATAATTAGAGGGCCAGGCCTATCATTAGGCAAAGTAAGGCAGCTGCCTCCAGTAGGATATTATAGTAAGGGATATTATAGTAAGTGTGTGTGATTTATAAATAGAGTTGCCAAAGTGAAAAATTGACATGGCTCCAGTACCTTTAATACTTGTGTAGAAGAAGGACTTTCAGAAGGTGTTGCTGGTGGCACAATCAGGTAACAAGCAACCCCTGTTGAAATTCCCTCTTCTACACAACTATTAGGACTTCATTGTATGAGCTTCATTCTCACAGCAGTCACACTAGTAAAATAAAAAAATGGGAACATACCACTTGTCAAGTAGTCATCATGGCACCTCTTCTCAATTGCACAATTGCAGCTGCTACCCCCATTGCACTCTCTTCCTTAACCCTGCCTCCTTGCCTTAACCCAGCATCACTTTAGGCTTTTTTTTTATTATTCCCACTTTTTTCACATGGATCTGGAGCTCTGCTACCACTTTCTTTTTTAAAAAAGAAAGAAAAGAAATAGAAAAAATAACGGTACTCAGGTGCTTGGGAACAGTGAGGCGGAGCAGGGACGGGGGGTGAGGGGACACAAACGCCATATGACTGGCAATCGCACAACAGTGATCAAGTCCCCTGGGATGTTCAGCTAAGATATTGGCCAAAAGTGGTGTAGAAATAGTCTGAAATAAAACAGACAAATATGTAAGGAAAAATTGTCCCCATCTCCCCACATATTTCCACTGCTCTCCTCAAACAGAGAATAACTCTTTGAAGAAAATGTCTTCATCAATGCATGGAGGGTTGAGTGCCACCACTGAAAAGGCCCCTTCTCATACTTTCCATGCAGTTCAGAATGATGATTTTCCACCTCTGTGAATGTTCTATTTTCTCTACAAGGATTGAGCAGGCTTATGATAGTGGGCATGGATAGCTGAGAGGTAAAAACACATATTTCTTTATAAGGCCTGGGTAGGTAAGATAATACAACTAAAATGTAGTAGAAGTGAAGCAGTAAGTTATCAAGTGGTGGTTTTACCCCTAATCTAGTACTCTCCACATAACAGCAATAGCGACAGATGCCAAACCTAACACGATATCTCTCCTTGAACATTTCTTTAGCCTACGTGCAGAACAGATGAAAATGGGTAAGAATGCTTCAACATTGGGAAATTCTGCTAGGTCAGGGAGAAAATCACTACTTTAAAATATGTAATTTAAAACGCTTCCATAAGCTTGTTCTTCACACACACACACACACACACACACACACACACACAGGGTCCCATGTTTAGAGAAATCCAATGATTTTCTATGAGGATACCATGAGTTTCTTTGCCATTCAGATTGTTCTCTTTTATAGCTCAGGATCATAAGCAGAGACAGCACACAACATAATCAAGTAAACTTAGCAACATAAGTGACTACTATGTTCAAAGAAGCACTACAAATGGCTTTTCATATGCCTGGAAGAGTTGAAAGGTCTTCATCAAAAAGATCATAATGTAGGTGCTAGGTGAACCTCTCTGAGGAGGGCATTCCTAAGGCTGAGTGCCACTGTTGAAAAGCCACCTCTTCATCTTCTACAAAGGGATAGATACATAGGTTTCCTACTCTGGTATTAGCTACATGACCTAGTAATTCAGGAATAAGAGCTATAACCTTCATCAAAATGTCTATACTGTTGCCTTCTTGTCATTTCAATGCTTTCTTCAACAATGGTATTACATGTCTATTCAGTTGTTCACGTAAACATGAAACACAGGATGAGGCACAAAAAATAGGTAAAATAATCAATATTATGGGACCCCAACCAAAAATGCAGAGGAACAGGAACAAGAATCTCTCTCCTTTTCTTCTCTGTCTAGAAGGATCTAAAAGCTAGGTTGGTGCATGAAGTCCATCTACTCTACCAAGACATTGCCTGCTGCAGTTTAGCAGTTGTCCATATGGGACAGTTGCTGATGATAACTCATAAGTCTTATTACATCATTGTGGTTATGCCTGTTGCCTTGCATCTTATTTCATTCTCTTGACTGCTGCCAGTTGGGTGTTTAGAACTTTATCACACCTTCCTTGTGTCCTACCACAATTGCACTAGTGTAAACATGGAAGCATACCAGTTCGGCATAATTCTTATCAGTCTTTCTGCTTCCCTGATAGCGCTTTGGTGATCCATGGTCATGTGTTCTCTTTTCTGCATTGCCAAATTCCATTCTATGGGAGGAAGGGTGGGAACAAGCAATCACAGCTGCCAACCATCTCCTAAAGCCAACTTCTGTGTGAATGTGCACACAGCAGCCAACTTCAGGAAGGTGTTGGCAGCTGTGATCACTGTGGGGGAGAGCAGGAAAAGGTAGAGAGGAGCAGAATCGTGCCCATTTGCACCACATGACTACCTGAGAAGTGGAAGTGCAGTGGAAGGGATCTATCACAAGAAAGCAGGAATGGAATGGCAGCAAGATTGAGCCTATTGATGGGTTTTGTCCATCAGTGAAAAGGGACGCTACAATAATAAATGAAATGCAGCAGGATGGACACAACATTGGCGGGTTATAGACCGCCCATTTGGGGCGGGCTGCACCCGCCCCTTTCCCCG
>NC_056523.1:38112352-38125733 GCF_019175285.1 Sceloporus undulatus | reverse complement strand
GGGGCAGGGGCAGGGGCGGGGCGGGACCGGGCATGCCCCCCAGGAGGTGGGAAAGTCCTGCCCACCGCCGTGAAATGGCAACCCTAATTTTACCCAACTTTTTACAGGAATCCCCCCCCCTTTTTAACACTTGTATTGTTTAATCTCTTTTTATTTGGTTTTTATTTTGGGTTTTTATGATTGGGGGGAGAGTCAGGATATGCTATTCCTTTTTAATCATGATTGTAATTTTAACTGTTTGATGTTTTAATACCTGTTGTAATCCGCCTTGATTCCCTATCGGGGAAAAGGCGAAATAGAAATAAATCTTATTATTATTAAGATGGTAAGGAGTGATATCTGTGAGCTCTGGGAGACAAAGAGTTGTAAAGTCCAGGAAATAACATTCAAACTCTATTTTGGATGTTATAATACTTTGCTGTATGGCCAGCGTGGCTACCTCTGGATATGTTTTCAGGTTGCTTACCTGTAGGTTTTTTAAAATAATAATAATAATAATAATAATAATAATAAATTTTATTTGTATACCGCTTTTCCATAGATCAAAGCGGTTTACAGACTATATAAAAACCATTAAAAACATCTCATAAAAATAGATAAAATCCACTAATACAAATTATACAAAATCTGAACACAATCATTCAACAGGGTAAGGCAGAGAATCGATGGGAACAGGAATACACAGCTTCATTTTTCAGGGGGGAAGGCTTGACAGAAGAGGAAGGTTTTGAGCCTCTTTTTAAATGTTACCAGGGAGGTCACAAGACGGAGCTCCTTGGGAAGACCATTCCAAATTTGTGGGGCTGCCTCTGAATAGGCCATCCGGGATGTAGAAACATGTTTGGAAGATGGAATTTCCAACAAGTTCTTCCCAGATGTCCTGAGTGTGCGGGGCGGATTATATGGGGAGATGCGGTCCCTCAAGTAACTCGGGAATGTAAAGGACCATTCACACTACGTTATAAACCAGTTTGCAAACCAATTTAAAAGGGGGTTGTTCATACTTGCGCTGGGTTTTCCCAACCCAAATTTGGGGGGTGGGGGCAGTGCAAATCACCATTAATCCTGTGCTTTTAATACCGAGGCATTTTCCACATCTTTTCAAAAGCATCGGATTTTTTAAGGAGCCACCAATGGGAATGCACTGCCAATCTGATTCAGGGCACCCAGGAGTGAGGGGTAATGGACAGAGGGGCAGGCAGAGTGTCAGAATATACCCATCCCATCCCACAGGTCTTGGCTTGTTGGCAAGCCGCCATTATTTCCCCCCTCTCAGTGTCCATGGTTGGTGGGTGAAGATACCGGCTCTTTAAATCCAGAGGATTTAAATTTCTCGTGCTGTCAAGTGGTCCCTTTAAACCACTGCACAGCTGTTTTCCTCTTCTGTCAGTGAATTAGTCCCTTTTATTTGCACCGATGCCTGATGCCCAGACATCACCAAAGTTGGGGAGGGAGTTCTTTTGGGAACATGGTGCAGGTTGTGTGTGGGTTTTTTGTTTTGTTTTTTAAATTTTTGAAGTTTTAACATTATATGCACACAGTTGCATTTGCATGGCTTCAAGGGAGGTCTGTGGAGGGTTTCTTGGCAAGGGTTGTTCAGAGGGGCTTGCCGTTGCCATTGTCCTGAGGCTGAGACAGTGTGACACTCCCCCCCAAGATGAACATATCACAGGGGGGTCTTGGCAAGGGTTGTTCAGAGGGGCTTGCCATCATAGTCCTGAGGCTGAGACAGTGTACTCTCCCCCAAAGCAAATCTATTGTTGGGGTTTCTGGGCAAAGGTTGTCTTGTCAGAGAGGCTTGCCATTGCCATCCTCTGAGGCTGAGACAGTGTGACTCCTCCTCCAAGGTGAACATATTGTGGAGGTTTCTTGGCAAGGGTTGTTTAGAGGGGTTTGCCATTGCCATCCTCTGATGCTGAGATAGGCTAGGGAGAAGCAGTAACCGCCTCTTGGCTGGGCTTCATTCTGCAGCTGGACCACTGGAAGCTGTAGCCAGGCACTGGAGCAATGGAGCAGGGGATCCCCTGGCCAAAGATCCCCCTGCAGCCACGTCATTCTCCCCTTCTCTTTCTCCTGACCTGCCCCATGGAGGAAGACTCCTGCAGTTCTCAGCCAGAATCTCCCAGGGTTGGCAGGGGGAGTAAATAGAAGGTGTAGCTTGGCCCCCTTCTTTCCATCCCCTCACCCCTTTCCTGGAACATCCTCCCCCTCAATTGACAGGACTTCAGGATCTCTGCACATCACCAATTATGACAGCAGAAGTAGAATGTCGCAGATGTGCATCATTTGACTGACAGTTTTTTTAAAAAACAAGAATGATCAAAGGTGTTTAATATGGCAGCTCTATTTTAAATTGATAAAAATGGTAATGTGAATGTCAACAGGGTTAAATTGCCACAGAGAGATTCAATCATGCCAAACGTAGTGTGAACTTCTATTTGGAATCGCAATATTGAATCTCCTCAGATCTCCTCGCTACAAAAATGCTAGTAGTGTGAATGTGCCCTAACTGCAGGCTTTTAAATGTACTTGCACAAATTGTCCTCCTCTCATCTGTATGGTGTCATTCCTCATCCCAACATTTTCATGCTTGGCTATGCCAGATTTGGAGTTGAGGCTTTTTAGCAGGAACTGCCAGAGATATGCACAGTAAGGGTAGGGCAGGTGCAGTGCAGCATGGCAACAACAGATTGTAGCTCCAGGTGGGATGCAATGGGAGGGAAGGTCTAGGGAAGTGCTATCTCAGCCTTCGAAAGTTGCTGATCTAATCCCTGCTTAGCCATTTCCTTCCATCTATGGAGTTACTGTGCTATCAGTTTATTATATGGTCCTTCCATAGCTGTCTGTATCATTGCAAATATATGCTGCCCTTTGACAGTGTTGACTAATGGCAAGGCTCTTGTAAGACTCTCTGAGGACAAAAGGCTCCTCAGGTTTTTCTTTTGGCAGGCTGTTATGAATGCTGTAGAAGCAAGCAGTACAAATGCTTGAAAAGAAGCCTTTGCAGTGGCATGTCAAAAGTCAAATCTGTTTTGACTCTTGCACATGATAAGTCATGTACAAAATACCCCTCCTTAGTTTGACATAGTTTATAAGCTAGTGTAGATTGCTGTGATTTCAGAACTGTCATAGACTGAAGCCATTGCATGAGCGATCCCTCAAATGGTTTATTGGAGAGTAGGCTATGGTTCCCTGGGGGCTTATGCCCATAGGAAAGCTTGGGAAAATTGACAGGCTTTCTATGCCTGTCAGCTAGTTGTGTCCTGCTGCAAAGTAGAGCAATAGCAGTTGTTCAAGATTTGATCTGAAGTGTTTACATCTAATTTCCTGAATGCTGAAGATGTGAACTTATACAGCTTCCCTACGAATGTAAATATCTGCCATCATGGACAATCATCTAAAAGCTGTTTGTATCATGGGAGTATATCACACGGAGCTTTTTGGTGGTTTTGTGGCTCAGTTCCGGCTCACTTCCGAAGTGATTGCACTTTCAATGATGCAGTTTCATGTCATAAAGGGACTGTTTTATCAGATGCCATTGATTTCTATGGGAGCCCCTTGCGAATTGCTTCAGCAGTGTTTCTGAAGTCACCCCTCATTTTGGTAAAAACGGGAAAAAAGTGACTTCAGAGAATTCGCTTCCAGGCTGCCTTTGCTTGCACTGCGATTTGGTCTGGTGTGGAAAAGCACTCCGATGCCACCCCCCTTGGCCCCTGAGTCCTGCTCCGTCATCCCCTTCCTTTTCCTTCATGCCATCTCCTCCTTTCTGCCAACCAGCCGATCCCATCATCCCTACGTCCCCTGCATCCCCCTAGACCCCAATCTACTCCCCTCCTTCAGCCTCCCACCAATCCCATCATCCTTGCCTTCTCCTAGACCCCCATCTGCTCCACTCCTTCCACCAATCCCATCATCCTCTGCCTTCTCCTGCATCCCAATCCTGGCCCCAGGGACACCCCGCAACCTATCCCATCATCCCCTGCCTTCACCTAGACTCCATGAAGGATGACAGCTAAGGAGGGGGCAGGGAAGGAGGGTAGCTTCCAGAACCGCACTGAGCATGTGCGAGGGGGGCAATTCGAACTGTTGACCCCTCAAAGTATGCTCTGGTGTGGTAATACAATGTGCACTCACTCCCCTTTGCTTGAGTCCGCATCACGTGACTTGCTTGGAATCGAACTGACTTCGCTTGCCCCTCACTTCGGAAGGACAACAGAAAGGCAACCAGGTGTGGAAAAACATGACGTTTTAACCTCAATCTGCATTGCTAGAGAGGAGTGACTCTGGATCTGGTGTGGAAAAACATCACGCTTTACATTGCTAGAACAGGAGTGACTGCATCTGAGCTGCAACCCCCCCCCCATGTGTGATAAGGTCCATGTTCTGGTAGCATATTCCCATTTCTGGTTTGAATTCTAGAACAGAACATCTTTTAGAAGACAATTCCCCAACCAGCATGGCTAACATAGTCAAATAAAATAACATTTTTAGCTTCGGAAGTATGACTGTCCATTCCACCAGTCGGTTTTAAATGCGGCACACAGCCAGAGGACTCAAGCTGATTACTAACATTAAAGAACAGAGAAGAATGGGAGAGAGAATGGAATATGCTGCTCAGAGTGGGGTAAAGTCTCCTTTTGTGGAGGTTTTTAAACAGAGGTTGGATGGCCACTGTCAGGGGTGCGTGATTGTGGTATTCTGCATGGCAAGAGTTGGACTGGATGGTCCTTGAGGTCTCTTCCAACTCTATTATCATATGAATGGTGGAAGAATCAAGCAGAAGCTGCAGTTTCAGCATACTTAAGAGGTTGGTTCACCACACCTGATCTGGACAGCAGCTACAGCGTGGCAGATGTCTAAGGTAGGATGATACGGAGAAGCCACAGCAGCGTTAAGAGGCCATAGCGTCTTAACACCCTCGCTGTGGCTTCCCAGTATCATCTGCTAAACCACTAAATATGGTTGTTGACTTTAGTTGTGGTGGAGATTGCTTCCTCATTGCACAAGGGCAAAGGCTGATAAATGAAGCACACCTAGACAACTCAAGCTGGAATGAAACACACCACAACTTGTTAACAACAGTTGCAAAAAGCTTGCACTCATGGATTCAGATCCGGTCAATAATCATAATAATAATATAATAATAATAATAATAATATAATAATAATAAGAATAATAAAGTATGATTTATACCTCCCGCCTCCCACGGATCAAGGTGGGATTACAACCTTAAAAGACACTTAGTACAATTACAATCAATACAACAATATACTACTAACACTGAATTACCAACATTCCTATTAGTTTCTCAAAAATTACAATTCGTCCATAGCCAACAATCAGAGTCAAGGAAAGCAGTCGTCATAACTTTTTTTATTGGAATTCAGTGGATACGCCCGCCGGAAGAGATCTGTTGTGAGTGTCTATTAAAGGCCCTAAGGTAGTAATGAGACGGATCTCTTCCAGTAGGTCATTCCAAATCTTGTGGCCACGGCAGTGAAGCCTTATGTGAAGTTGTCATTAACCGGTATTATAATATTCTAGTAAGAATTCCCAGATGTTCTGAGAGTGCGGGGCGGATTATGGAGAAGCGCTCCTGCAAGTAACTAAGAACCACACCCTGTATTGCACCAGTGAAGAGATTTCAGTATTGGTGTTATATGATCAAACCTAGATGTTGCAGTGATCAATCTGGCGATCATAGAATCATAGAATCATAGAGTTGGAAGAGACCACAAGGGCCATCCAGCCAACCCTGCCATGCAGGAAATCACAATCAAAGCATCCCGACAGAGTGCCATCCAGCCTCTGCTTGAAGACTCCAAGGAAGGAGACCCACTACTCCGAGGGAGTTTGTTCCACTGTCGAACAGCCCTTACTGTCAGGAAGTTCCTCCAATATGAGGTGGAATCTCTTTTCCTGCAGTTTGCATCCATTGCTGCTTCGGGTCCGATCTGCGGAGCAGCAGAAAACAAAGCTGCCCCTCCTCAATATGACATCCCTTCAAATATTTGAACAGGGCTATCATATCACCTCTTAACCTTCTTTTTCCAGGCTAAACATCCCCAGCTCCCTGAGTCGTCCTCATAGGGCAAGGTTTCCCAGACCTTTCACCATTTGTCGCCCTCCTTTGGACACGCCCAGTTTCTCAATGTCCTTTTTGAATTGTGGCGCCCAGAACGGGACACAATATTCCAGGTGGGGCCTGACAGAGCAGAATAGAGTGGCACTATACTTCCCTTGATCTAGACCACTATACTTCTATTGATGCAGCCTAAAATCGCATTGGCCTTGTTAGCTGCCGCACCACTGTTGACTCATGTTCAACTTGTGGTCTACTTGGACTCCTAATCCCTTTCACATGTTGTCTCCTTAGGCCAGGTGTCCCCACTATATCTGTGCATTCATTTTTTTCGCCCTAATGCAGTACCTTACATTTCTCCCTGTTGAAGTTCATTCTGTTTGCTGTGGCCCAGCTTTCTAGTCTATTCAGGTCATTTTGAATGTTGATCCTGTTCTCTGGAGTATTAGCAATTCCTCCTAATTTGGTGTCATCTGCAAATTTGATAAGTATCCCCAATTTTTCCTCCAAGTCTTGATAAGATGTTGAACAGTACTGGGCCCAGGACAGAGCCCTGTGGGACCCCCACTGGTCACTTCTCTCCAGGATGAAAAGGTGCCATTGTTGAGCACCCTTTGGGTTCGTCCAGTCAACCAGTTACAAATCCACTTAACAGTTGCCTTGTCTAGCCACATTTTACAAGCTTGTTTGCAAGAATGTCATGGGGAACTTTGTCAAAGGCCTTACTGAATCAATATACTATATCCACAGCATTCCCTTCATCTACCAGCTGGTAATTTTATCAAGAAAGGATTAGATTTGTCTGGCATGACTTGTTCTCTGAAACCATGTGACTTTTTGTGATTATGGCATGGCTTCTAGATGTTCACAGATTCTCTGTTAATGATCTGCTCATCCAGAATCTTTCCTAGTAGTGATGTCAGACTAACTGGACGATAATTGTTGGATCCTCTTTTTTCCTCCCCTTTTTAGAGATGGGGACAACGTTTGCCCTCCGCCATCTGCTGGCACTTCTCTGTTCTCCAGGAGTTTTCAAAGATGAATTGCCAATGGCTTGATATTACATTTGCCAGTTCTTTAATACCCTTGGATGTAGCTCATCTGGTCCTGGAGACTAAATTCATTTAGGTTTAAACAGGTATTCCTGTACTATCTCTTACTTTTTTGTGCTGGATTCCCCTATCCTGTCCTCTGCTCCCATTATCCTCAGGTTGAGCACCCTTTGCCTTTTCGAGAAGACTGAGGCAAAGAAGGTGTTGAGTAATTCTCTGCCTTTTCTCTGTCCTCTGTTAGCATTTTGCCACTTCTCCACGCAGTGGCCCTACCGTTTCCTTCTTCTCCTTTTGCTGCGGACATATCCAAAAAAGCCCTTTTGTTGTTCTTAACCTCTCTAGGCAAGCCTGAGTTCGCTGTATTTGAATCAACTGAAGCTTCCGAATGTAGCCCCAAGTAGAGCACATTGCAGAAATCTAACCAAGATTACCAGTGGCAAGTACTACTGCTTCAAGGTCCTTTCGGTCCAAGTAGGACCGAATCTGTGAGCCGATATTCAACCACACCACCTGCTGATCATCTATCTATTCAGGATAACAGATGTGGGATTCCAGATAGGCAAAGTCACTGTCACTTGGCAGCAGCGTAAGGCCAGAGCCCCAAGGTAGGTGTGGCCCTGACTGCCCACACTTTCAATGTCCCAAAACAGGTCCTCCCCTGCCCTCTGATGGGTATGCACACCCCCATCTAGTTTTTCCTGGATCCAGATCCCATGCCAATCTGCTACCACAAATGATGACAAAGTACAATATAACATTATATAACTCCAGCAACAGCAAAAATCAGAGAGAGAATGGGATGCAGCATTAGTGAAAGCTGAAACTGGGGACACTGGGAGCCTGCTTTAAATAGACCTGGGCTGTGACCAGAAGAGATCTTGTACCTGACTCTTCTAGTCCTGCCCACCAGACAATTGTTATTGGCTGTTTTGCCACAGCTTCTGAAGCCCACACTAACCACAAGCCTATGAGACGGAGAAGCAACCAAATCACATAATTTAAAATGCCACCTACTGTTCCAGTGGCCATGACTGCAAAACCGCCCAAGGAACACCATTGCCATTGTTGAAATAATTGCCAATCCAACTGGTTTTGCTCATGGAAAAGGTGAGGACACCACTTGTCCTTTGCCACATGCAGCAAAATATCTTTGGTCACCTAAACTTGATAATAATCAGTCTCTCTCAGCCATGGAAAACCACTGCATGACCTGTGGCAAGGCACACTTTCTCAGCCTCTAAGGATGGGGATGACAAACACCCTCTGAACAAACTTGTAAAGAAACCTATGATAGGCTTGCCTAGGGCCGCCATAAGTTAGAAGTGACTTTGAAGGCATAGATCAACAACAACACAACAACAACACCTCTAAAATGTTTGTAAAAAAGCAATATCTGTTCCGTGCAAAACTGGCAACTGTCACCTCTGTAATTCTTCCAGGTATGTTTAATCATCACAACCATTCTTTAACTTTGGTTTCTTCCCAAAGCACTTTGGGTCTGTTAGTAACTAGCTGAACTTACTTCATGCTTTTGTTCAGTTTTCAGCATTGATTTTGCAGGCATGCCAAATTCAGCTCTGAACTCTGAAGAAAACAATATAATATTCCCAAACAGAGCAATGTGGAATGCTGAAGCATAAAGACCAGACCACACCTCTTACAGTTTGTGTTTGTGCAAGTCTGCGTGTTTGCTTTCAGAAAGCAAAACAGTGTGATGCTGAGGGTCTGTGATTACATCTCCCAATTGTTTCTTATTATTATCAGAGGGGTAGGTGACTTCTTGGTTTTTAATACTAAGAGACAGAATATCATTGGCTCTCTCCTCAAGGCCTACAAATTCCTCACTTGCCTGGAAGACAATTTCATGGTCCAAAAGGTGGAAGAGGCAACAAGGGGGTCAGCTATTTAGATCTGATCCTAACCAACAAGGATGACTTGATTAATGGGGTGCAAGTGGTGGGATCATTAGGTGGAAGTGACCATGTTCTCCTGGAGTTTGTAATACAGTGGAGAAGGAGAAGCCAGGCATAGTCAGACACGCATCCTAGACTTTAGGAGAGCGGATTTCAGTAAACTTAGAGATAAGTATTGAGAGCGATTCCATGGTCAAAAATACTAAAAAATAAAGGAGTTCAGGACGGATGGGAGTTTCTCAAAAGGGAGATACTGAAGGCACAATCAAACAGTTCCAGTGAGAAAGAAAAACGGGAGAGGTCTCAAGAAACCAGGATGGATGACTAAGGAACTTTCAGCCGAGCTAAGTTTGAAACGGAACATGTATAGAAATGGAAAAGGGGGGAAATCACCAAAGGGAATTCAAAGAAATAGCAGGTTATGTGTAGGGGTAAAGTGCAGAAAGCTAAAGCGCAGAATGAACTCAGGCTTGCTAGAGAGGGTAAACAATAAAAAGGGCTTTTTTGGATATGTCCTCGCAAAAAGGAAGAAGAAGGAACAGTAGGGCCACTTCGTGGAGAAGATGGCAAAATGCTAACAGAAGACAGAGAAAAGGCAGAATTATCAACACCTTCTTTGCCTCAGTCTTTTCCAGAAAAGGCAAAGGGTGCTCAACCTGAGGATAATGGAGCAGAGGACAGAATAGGGGAATTTCAGCACAGAGTAAGTAAAGAGATAGTAGAGGAACACCTTATTAATCTAAAGGAATTTAAGTCTCCGGGACCAGATGAACCCATCCAAGGGTATTAAGAACTGGCAAATGTAATATCGGAAGCCATTGGCAATAATCTTTGAAAACTCTGGAAACAGGAGAGATCCCAGCAGACTGGCGAAGGGCAAACGTTGTCCCCATCTTCAAAAAGGGGAAAAAAGAGGATCCCAACAATTATCGTCCAGTTAGTCTGACATCAGTACTAGGAAAGATTCTGGAGCAGATCATTAAACAGAGCGTCTGTGAACATCTAGAAGCCAATGCCATATCACAAAAAGTCAACATGGGTTTCAGAGAAACAGTCATGCCAGACAAATCTGATATCTTTCTTCGATAAAATTACCAGCTTGTAGATGAAGGGAAGGCTGTGGATATAGTATATCTTGATTTCAGTAAGGCCTTTGACAAGGTTTCCCATGACATACTTGCAAACAGCTTGTAAAATGTGGGCTAGACAAAGGAACTGTTATGGATTGTAATTGGTTGACCGGCCGAACCAAAGAGTGCTCAACAATGGCTCCTTTCATCCTGGAGAGAAAGTGACCAGTGGGGTCCCACAGGGCCTGTCCTGGGCCCAGTGCTATTTCAACTCTTATCAATGACCTGGATGACAGAATTGGGAGCATACTTACAAATTTGCAGATGACACCAAATTAGGGGGAATAGCTAATACCCCAGAGGACAGGATCAAAGATTCAAAATGACCTGAATAGACTAGAAAGCTGGGCCAAAGCCTAAAATGAAATTCAACACAGAGAAATGTAGGGTATTGCACTTAGGGCGGAAAAATAAAAATGCACAGATATAGGATGGGTGACACCTGGCTGAATGAAACTACGTGTGAAAGGGATCTAGAGTCCAAGTAGACCACAAGTTGAACATGAGTGAACAGTGTGATCGGCAGCTAAAAAGGCCATGTATTTTAGGCTGCATCAATAGAAGTATAGTATCTAGATCAAGAGAAGTAATAGTGCCACGTATTCTGTCTGGTCAGGCCCCCCTAGAATAGGTGTCCAGTTCTGGGCACCACAATTCAGAAAGGACATGAGAAACTGGAGCGTTGTCCAAAGGAGGGCGACAAAAATGGTGAAGGGTCTGGAGAAATATGCCCTATGAGGAACGACTTAGGGAGCTGGGGATGTTTAGCCTGGAGAAAGAAGGTTAAGAGGTGATATGATAGCCCTGTTTAAATATTTGAAGGGATGTCAAATTGAGGAGGGAGCAAGCTTGTTTTTCTGCTGCTCCAGAAACAGGACCCGGAACAATGGAGTGCAAGCTACAGGAAAAGAGATTCCACCTCACCATTAGGAGGAACTTCCTGACCAGTAAGGGCTGTTCGACAGTGGAATGCACTCCCTCGGAGGGTGATAGAGTCTCCTTCCTTGGAGGTCTTTAAACAGAGGCTGGAGGCCATGCCGTCAGGGATGCTTGGATTTGGATTTCCTGCATGGCAGGGGGTTGGACTGGATGGCCCTTGCGGTCTCCTTCCAACTCTATTATGCATGATTCTATGATTCTATGATCTCCTGCCTCCTTCGGAAACCTATATGCAAATCCCCAGTGGCATCACTAGGGTTATAAAGAACTAAACCGGGTGCGGTTGTAACTCATGTGTTACCTCCCATCAGTGACGCCTGTAACACACTAACCAGATCCTTAATAATGTTTTTTTTGTACTAATGTTACACATGAATGGTATATCCCATAATCACATGAATGTAATGGTAACAATTGGGAATAAACAACTAGTACAATTAAAAAAAATGATACTTTTACATTACAAAATCTAGGACACCTAAATGTATTTACATGTAATATCGTTATGTGCGTAAAATGAAAATTGGTAAAATGTGATGTTTTAAAGAAACAATAAAATAAATTACTGTACTGTTAAAGCTTTATTAAACAGAAAAAATAATTTTTGAAATTTGAAATTTTATTTTAAATAAAAATTTTTGAATTTTTTTTTCAAAATGGGACCCCCATTCCTCTCCTACCCTAGTCTCACCTCACTCACACCAGCTCTTCAGCATTTTAATGAGACACACCGGTGAATGCCACAGCCTGTTTCTCGCCAACAAGACCGATGTGTGACGGCAGCTCATCATAGGCCCGGTACCAGACCTCCCAAAAGGCAGGCCTGCCGCACCACTTTTCCCCTGCAGGGACGCCGCGCCGCCAAACCACAGGCTTCCCTGTGGAGAAAAAAGAACCGCAAAAGCGGGTTCCTTTTGTCTGCCTCGCCAGTTACGCCTGAGTGCACCAATGGCACTCATGACATAAATGAGTGCGTGATGTGTGGATGCTAGGCGTCTGTCCATCGCAATGGCAGCGCCCATGTATACGAGACTTTATATCACCTCTTAACTGTCTCTACTCAGGCTAAACAATCCTCAGTGGTACCATGACACCTGGTGTGGTTTGCACCCGCCTAATGACACTATACCAGTCCCTAAGTACAGTTAACTTTACAGCATTGGGTTTGTCTCCTGGACCAGGGGTGGGCAGAAGGGCCCCCAAAAATGTGGGTCACTCTCTGGCTGACTTGTAAGAAATGCTGACGGATTTCTGATTCCCGAGCACAGCACATCATTGCCCTTAAATTTTACAGATTACTGAAGAAAGCTTGCAAGTCAATAAGACTGGTGTTTTCTCTGTGAGGTAGTTCCCCCCTCACCCTGGCGCACTGGGTGACACCAGCCTCAGCAACACCAATAACTGCACGGAAGGCAGGCCAATTTGGACCTTGGTGCATCCTTGGCAGGTGAAGTGGTGCTCCCGCAAACCAAAACTGGCAGGACCTCATTTCTCTTTTCTCATTTCATTTTGCAGCAGTTTTCAGAGATTGTGGTGTCATGGGGGTGGGAGAAAGAAAAGTACTACATTTAGATGGATGTGCATGGTTTAGAGTGATTGGGGGGCTACAATTAGCCAGAATATATTTTGGGGATGATATCATGGATTGTTCTTGGGTAGAAAATGGTATGGGGGGTCCTGATGTCAATTTCTGATCTAATCGATTTGCCAGCAAGCTGGCAACTAGCTTTTTATACCACTCTATCCGAGTAAAATACTCTGGGGAGAAAGTAAAAGGAAATATATCCTGTGTATATTAAGCAGCATACCCTGTGAGTTGAGGGAAACCTGCTCACCCTAACACCATAACTTTGGCTATTGGCAAGAACTGTGATATATGATGTCTTTCAGTGATATGGATTGATGAGTCTACAAGTAGGTTTACTTACAAAATTTAAAGATTACCATATACTTTTTTTCTTTGTTTTTTTTCTTTTTGAGATGATAGGTCTCCTTTCGGCTGCCATAAGTCAGTAAACAATAGCAATTTTAAAACATTTCTGGTCCAGTGATAACTTCCAACATTTCATAGATGAAACATGGACAAGTGAGGCCAAGCATCTCAAACTGTGTTCAAGCTGGCAAACATATTAATAGAGAAAAACTTATAAATTAGGTGAGTAGGCAGCAGTTACCTTTGCAAAGATTGCACCTATTCCCCCTCCGGAGTTTATGTTGAGTGCAAACTACTTTTGAGTTTTTTGAGTGCAAAACTACTTTTTAGCA
>NC_056523.1:38110141-38112327 GCF_019175285.1 Sceloporus undulatus | reverse complement strand
TTAGGGCGGAAAAATGAAAAGCACAGATATAGGATGGGGGACACCTGGCTGAATGAAACTACGTGTGAAAGGGATCTGGGAGTCCAAGGAGACCACAAATTGAACATGACTCAACAGTGCAATGCGGCAGCTAACAAGGCCAATCCAATTTTAGGCTGCATCAATAGAAGTATTGTGTCTATATCAAGGGAAGTAATAGTGCCACTCTATTCTGCTTTGGTCAGACTCCACCTGGAATATTGTGTCCAGTTCAGGGCACCACAATTTAAAAAGGATGTTAAGAAACTGGAGCATGTCCAAAGGAGGGCAACTAAAATAAATAATAATAATAATAAAAACTTTATTTGTATACCGCCCTTCTAAAAACCAGGGCGGTGAACAACAATTCAGAACAATATAACATCAGGTCATACAAAACATTAAAACAGATTAATAAAAATAATAAAATGTCCATGCCGGCAAGACAGTGCTGACAAGGGGAGGGGGGGAGAGTAACTGGTCAGGGGTAAGCTTGTTCAAATAAGTGGGTCTTTAGCCCCTTCCTAAATTGGGCTAGGGAGGTGGCTGAGCGGAGCTCGAAGGGCAGCGCGTTCCAGAGGTTGGGGGCAGAGATGGAGAAAGCCCTCCTGGTGGTAGAACTATATTTCGCCTCTGGAACGGTTAACAATAGCTGCCCTGATGATCTGAGTGTGCGGGGCGGATTGTACGGAGAGAGGCGGTCCTCCAGATACCCTGGGCTCAAGCCATTTAGGGCTTTATAGGTAATAACCAACACCTTGTATTGCGCCCGGAAGCGAATATGGTGAAGGGTCTGGAAACCTTGCCCTGTGAGGAAAGACTTAGGGAGCTGGGGATGTTTAGCCTGGAGAAGAGAAGGTTAAGGGGTGAAATGATAGCCCTGTTTAAATATTTGAAGGGATGTGATACTGAGGAGGGAGCAACTTGTTTTCTGCTGCTCTTGAGACTAGAACATGGAACAATGGATACAAACTACAGAAAAAGAGATTCCACCTCAACATTAGGAAGAACTTCCTGACAGTAAGGGCTGTTCGACAATAAAACAAACTCCCTCGGAGTGTAGTGGAGTCTCCTTCCTTGGAGATCTTTAAACAGAGGCTGGATGGCCATTTATCAGGGATGCTTTGATTCCTGCATGGCAAGGGGTTGGACTGGATGGCCCTTGTGGTCTCTTCCAACTCTATGATTCTATGAGGTCCATTCTGCTGGTGATTAGATTATGGCTGAGTGATATTTCCATCAAGTTATTTTACAGTGGGTCAGGGAAGGAGTGGTTACATCTAGCTGATGTTGAATGCTGGCCATGGTTAGAATATCTTACAGAATGAACACCAAATTATCCTGACCCAGGGGACAAAATACACTGTTTCAGCAATTCCACTCTGCAGAGTAAACAGAGATCCACATGGACTCTGCTTCCTGTTTTCATTACAGAGAAAGTTCCAAGGCAAAGCACTTCCAAGGGAAAAAACATTTGTGACTTTTTGGGTGTGCACACTTTATGGCTGAACCAGAAAATGGGAAACAGTTATATGCCAGCTATCTCATCTGAATTTGCTTTTTACTGAATCCTGTAAATTTAAACCAGACTCAAAATGGTTTGCTTGCCTTATTCCCTTGCCAAGAAGCTTGGAACTGTGGTTTACTAAAGAATCTCCAGCACCCATATGAAATGCAGTTCCCAAAGTTCTTTGGAGGCAGCCAGGACATCTATATTATAGACGTACCGTAAAGTACCATTTTAAACTTGGCCCATATAAGCTGCTTCTTCTGCATTTTAAAAAAAAATCAAATCAGTTAGTTAGAGATTTTTGCTGGGCCTCTCAGAGGAGGTAAAGTCACTCATCCATTTCTCTGAAACAGCATATTATGATGGATGCAACTGCCAGGCTATAGCTAATGGATAATGTGATATAAAACATAATTACTAGAGTGTAACAATTTTTTTCAAAAAGCCTTGTGTCCATAGAAACCTCAGCAAAGCCAGTCGATTTATTGCAAACATCCATACAGACAAAGAGCACCACTGTCTCTTGTTGAAGAAAAAAAAGAACAAAGATATGTGTAGTAGATTTTATACTAAGGGGCCATTCAGACTACACTTTACCCCGGATAAGAAATTGATTCTTTCATATGAGGTTCATATTGGTCCCGAATCTCCCACAAAC
>NC_056523.1:38096716-38110041 GCF_019175285.1 Sceloporus undulatus | reverse complement strand
CCTGGGAATTGTAGTTTGTTGTCACACCAGAGTTTGCTGAGAGAGAAGGTTAAATGTCTCCGAAAACTAGAATTCCCAGGATTCCCTAGCAGTGAGCCATGGCAATTAAAAGGGTGTCAAACTGGATTTTTTCTGCAGTGCGGTTGCAGCCGAACACGTTTCTATTTGGCACAAAGCTTCCTGAACCCCCTTCATGTCAAAATAAATATATTAAAAGGACTGAAAGATTCTTTGTTTGGTTCAATGGAGATTTTGAGGGTTGAAATAAGTTACAATTATTTTTATTCAATTATGTTTACGTTTACAGGTATTTGCAAAACATGGGCCATTTTAACATTATGGGAATTTTCCGGGAATTGTGACTGAATATTCTGTGTGATCTGGGGGGATTCAGCAGGTTTTGGACAAACATTTCTGGGAATTATCTTCGAGGCTTGTTGGCAACATTGCACGCAGCATCCCTTCCGTATGGTTCCCATTAAGCACTCAACATCCCCTCCATTCTTATTTTTCTCCCCTACTACTACCACTACTGCCTCTGACCACCACTATTCATACTCTCCAGTCCTGCCCAGGTTTGGACAGGGCTTTTCTCCACCCTCGGCTCCCATACTCTCTCCAAATCCCTGATATGGACCTACCCAATGCTGCCCTCAGTTAACCCTGAACACCCTTCCCCTTGCACGGACACACACTTTTTGACTGACTTCATGGTCTTCTGCTATTATTTCCACACTATTTGCATCAGCATCCCCCTAGCCAACTCCACAGACCCCTACACCATCCTCCTCTTCTTCCTAAAACTTTCCAAGAATCCCCTCCCTTTATTACACAGACTGACCTACCTTAATCCCCAACCCGGGCCCCCCACCACACACTCTTTAAATCTTCCCTAGTGTATTTCCACTCCAAAGAACAGTTCCACCTTTTGTTCAGTTATTCCCGTGATGAGGAATTGGGCTCTGAAGGTTTTGATTAAGATAATTGTGCATGTTTTTCAGCATTTACAGCATCTGGGCTAAAATCAGGCAAAATTATCAAATTTAAAGCCTGGAATTTACTTCAACCTTTACATACTTTGTTACACATCCCTATGTTTTACCCTTCATTTATCCATAAGTCATAGCAAATTCAATAATTGTTGGCCCAAATCCTGCTTCTGACTCATACATGAGGTCAATTTATAAACATGAATACAGTGTGCCTGCGCTATAGGCAGGTGCCCCATACGCAGCCTCTTCCTTACGCAGAAGCCACGCAATGGGAGAGTGAGTGGCGCACACGCCCATGGCACACGCACTTTCCCGCGTTGCGAGCACGAGCCCCATTCGATCAAATGGGACTCAAGCTTATGCGTTTTTTGGTTTGCAGGGGGGGGTCTGGAACAGATCCCCCACATAAGCCAAAGGACCACTGTATAGATGATATTTAAATCCTCACAACTGGTTATAACACCATTTGTGAAGCTTTTTTCACATGATTATTTCTTGCTAGAGGCATTGATGACACTATTTTTCAGCACAGAATCAGCAAGAAATGGTTGGTATAGCCATCACAATTATACAAAGAATCTAGTTTACATTGATATGCTTCATGGAAAACTACAGTGATTTACAAACAGTTAAAATTCAAATGCAAATTGTTACTATCCAGGAAAAATTTCTCAGGCTGCAGATCTAGAAACTCTCTTCCAAGAGTTAATTCTACTTCATTAAGCAACTGTTACTTCTCAGTAAAAATATATTTATGGCTGTTAAATAATGTAAACTTTATAATTAGCATTATCACGAGAGAGAGCACAATCCAACAGGGTAGAGTAAAGCTTCCATCTGGGATATGTGATTTGAAATCTACTGTACTTTCATGATAGAAACACTGAACTATATGCAATTTTCTCCCTTCTTGGCAAGTCATACTCTGTTATTTCTCCTTTTATATTTAACAATGGTGTGCAACTTAGCTAACTGTCAAATGTCAACATATATTTGCTTTCAATTTTTTAAAAAGCAGGAATATCCATCATCAAGTATTAAATATTACTAAGTGAACAATATTACTAACTTTTGGGAGCATAGAGGACAGCAGTCTAGATGCAGATGGCAATTCAATAGATGGGTAATTTTAATCTCCATCTGGAAACACATACTGAAATCTAGAGGAAAGACTGAATGTGAAATGTTATAAAAATTGTTTTTGAGTTGTATGAGAAGAAAGGTGAGGAATGTAGTAAAGAAGCCAAGCCTATTTCTTAGTTTGAAACAGATACTCACTTGAAAGTATTTATCCTATATATTATTTGAACTAACTGGAACTTGTCACATTGCAATTGCACTATTTGATCAAGACATAACCATGTTATAATTTTTTCCATCTTAGAAAACCGACATGGAAAAACTTGCAAAACTTACTTACTATTGCTGTTTACAACTAAGGCATTTTGCTAGAGAACCCAAGCAAAATCTATGATAAGGTCTTCAAATAATTAAGCCATTACATACTTATTTAGGCAAACAAGTTCAATGGGAAGTTAAGGGAAAGGGATTTCCCCTAGCAGATAAAGCAAAACATTTTTTTATGTGTTGTAATGGTAGTAGGAGAATTTAAAGTTGCACAACTCTACAAAGTAGGCATGATACTTTCATGTTAAACAATTCTATATTTTAAAACAGTTGATATTCGCTTACTTTTCACTCTAACCAGGGATTCCCAAATGTCATACTATCACGGTAGCTCATCATTAAGAGAGAGTAATGCTTGGGACCAAAAGTGCTTTGTATTTTTGGGAAGTATTGCATATATGTAATGAGATATGAGGAGATGGGACCCATGTCTAAACACAAATTTTATTTGTGAAGTCGAAGCTTTCATGGCTGGCATCCATAGTTTTTTTTTGAGGGTTTTTCGGGTTATGTGGCCATGTTATGTGCCCCCCCCCATCCAACATCTGCGGGGGAGAGACAGGCCTGCCTGGAAAGACTAAGAGCCCTCCTCCCGACCACCATCTTAGGGGGAGAGACCAGCGGCCGGGAAGACGAAGAGCCCTCCTCCCGACCACCATCTTGAGGGAGAGACCAGGCTGACCTGGAAAGACTAAGAGCCCTCCCCCTGACCAACATCTTGAGGGGAGAGACGAGCCTGGCCTGGAAGGCTAAGAGCCTCCCCCCGACCACCATCTTGAGGGAAAAGACCAGGCCTGGCCTGGAAGACTAAGAGCCCTCCCCCACCACCATCTTGAGGGGAGAGACCGCCTGCCTGGAAAGACTAAGAGCCCCCTCCCGACAACCATCTTGAGGGGAGAGAGGCCTTGCAATTTTTTTGTATTGTATTGCAATTTTTACTGAACACAACCCGCTATGATCATTGCGGAATAGCGTCGAGAATAAAACAACATATTATTATTATTATTATTATTAGATTATTATGTTCTAGCAGTTCTCTTCCTGACTTTTCCACCAGTATCTGTGGCTGGCATCTTTCTCTGAAATGTCAGAAAACTCTGCTAGAACATGGCCACATAATTAATATCACATGCCTGAAAACAATAGCAGGAAAGGACTAGTGCCTCTTGCTTTGCCTGCTGGTGAATCTGGCTGGCCACAGCAGAACAGGATGCTAACAGTAGGCATAGGTTGTCACAGAGCACTTTGTTTCTAATTAGGGTCTGTGCACAAAAGGCGGGGGACAACTGAGACACCAGTCTTTAAAGGCATATCTCAGTCAGGTGAGGGTTCAAGACTGTGACATTACCAAGTTACTCTCATCCTCTACTGAATGTTTATGCCTAAATAGGAAATTCGTTCCTGAGCAGTTACTTGAAGGTTGGGGCTCATGAAGGCAGATAAATACTGACGCCAATGGTGCCATAGTGTTTGAGTGTTGACTATGACTGTGGAGACCAGGGTTAATTCCAGTTTGGCCATGAAACCCAGTGAGTGACCTTGGGCAATCTCATGCTCCAGCTCAGGGAAGGCAATACCAAACCTCTTTTGGACAAATCTTTACCAAGAAAACCCCATGATAGATTGCTTATAAGTCAGAAACGACTGAAGGCACACAACAATAACTGCATCATATGTCCAGACTGAACATGTTGAGAGCTGAACAAGAGCAACAACTACTTAGGAGTAGAACCTCCCATTAAGGATCTGAACTGAACATTGGAGGTTGGGACGTGGTAGCTCAGAACATGGAGAAAAACAGTGTCCTGCTTCTACAGCTAGTGAATGCTTAACAGCAAAATGCCAACAGCAATATAACTATTGCACCCATCTAAGCTAAGAAAAATGTGTGGAAAAGATCTGCCTCTTGCTGGTAGCCTTCAGTGAGAATTTTTATCTTTGACAAAAAGATACTAACAATACCAGAGTAAATCCATAATAGTATTAGTTCATTAACCAAATAAGTTTAACTCCATATACATACTAACATAGGAGATACAATGTGTACGGCGCTCCTATACAAGAATGGTTCCAATTACATATGTTACAGACACTAGAAGGCACAAGAACAAAATCCATAAAAACATGAAAAGCCCCACAATAAAGGCTTCATGACTGTTCCATTCCCAGAGCACACACTGGATGTGATTTTTACAAGATGCACAGTGTTTATTTTATGTATTTATATCATTTAACAACTGGAATAAGCTTGACTTCCACAAGTAATTTTACAGGCATTTAAAAACCAGTTATTTAAATGTGGAGACCCTGATCATTCTTGCAGAATACTGAGACACCCATTCAGAGGGTCTATGAGCTGGTGCTCATTTTATTTTAAAATGTAACTATTATAACAGTGAAATACAATAAAATACAAAATACACAACCAGCGAATCCTTATTAGGCCTATTCTCCAAAACATAAAATCATTATGCAAGTTTTTGAAATTTCGCTGGCTTCCTCATCAGGCAAGGATGTTAAAATCATACAGGAGTAAAATGGTGAGGACATAGAATCACATATCTACTTTCTGTCTAGATGTTATTAAAGATGTTACTGAGTGATTTTCAATGTCACGACTAGACAATCTTGTCAAAGGAAAACCTTTACTTTTTACTTTAGGGGCCACAAAGACAGTGAAAAACAGGTATAAAATTTCAACTCCATTTGCAGCAGAAAGTAACTTCTACTGAGATCCAGTGAAGCATACTAAACATCTTCTACTTGAACTGACTTCTTTTTTTTAAATAATCTTATTTAATTTTACTTTAAAGAAATCTCTATGTCATCAGTATCAAATTCTTGCATAAAAACACCGCCTGCCCCGGATGACTGAACGGATTAAATCTCCCTTCAGTCATTCAATCCTCTGGTGTTGCAAAATGGTCACTTTCACCATCAGTCATGACTCAAGTGATACTATTAATGAGCATGGTAAACTGCTCTTTCTCAAACAATCTGCATTGTTCCAACTGCATTGAATCCCAGAGGTCTCGGCTTCAATGTCTGAAGTGCTGGCACTGGTGGGAGAAGGGAGGAAACAATGCAAGAAGAGGGGCAACTTTTGCTAGAGCTTTTAGCTAGCTTGCAAACAAATAAGAACTGATGACATTACTGAGAATCATCAGCTTACAGAAGATGTTCACATTTGATTACAAATGGGAACTTGCAAGACTAGTCAGTAAATGCAGTTATCCAAGTAAAATATTTAGTATACAAGTACGCACAACACAGCATTAATTAAACAAATGCGACTGGTACAAAACATTTGAAACATATACTGTAACATTCCCAAGGCACATGCATGTGCTATAGCTTAGCTGCTTGTGACAGAATGAAATAGCAGATGGCCTAACTACGTATTTTGCCAGGCCCATCTAAGCACATTGTATTAATTTATATAAGCATTCCAACCTGAAAGCATATCCAAACCCAGACACAAGCTGGCATTGAGTTTGCCTAAGAAAGGTCCATCTTATATGGATTAATGAGGAATACAGTATAAAAAGTACTGGTAGTGTTTACTGAAACATCAGGGCATCTGCTATTTTCTGGAACACCAATCTAGACGAGAGTCTCGGACACAGACATCCAATGCCGATTGTTACAAGGGTGAACAAACCCCTGCAAAGAAAATTGCCTTTCACGGACAGTACAAGAAGACTAATGGGACACAATTTGCTATCAATACCACAATTTTACTATAATTTCAATAATACTTTTACCATGTAAGGATGAATAAGGATTTCATTCTTATTAAAGCCATACAGAGTAAGTTCCCTTGGAATAACTTCAGCTGTTTAAAGCTTAATTCAAATTATGGATAAAATCAAACAGATGAAACTATAACAGTAAGTGAACTAGAACCTCACTGGGCTCAAGAATTGCTGTACCCTCCACTCCCTAGTTAATGTATACAGCACTATGAGAGATATGCATGCACTATCCTCCAATCCCTTGAAATCTGTTTCAACTTTAATATATGTCTCTGGCTCATAAGAAATAGAAAAAGGAAGAACATAATGGGGAATGAGAAGCATATGCTGATTTCCCATCTTCAAAACAACCTGTGGTGTTGTTGTGCAAGTTCACACCTTTTGCTCATTGTGCTTCTATAAACACAGAACTGTTCTAACGCTGCTATTTGTACAGATATTTAAAGCTAGATTTTGTAATGTACCAGAAATATTTTGTTGGACATTAGGATAGTAGACTGGATAATAAATAGATTGCTTCTTTCGATATATGACAACAGCAGCAAGAATATTGTTCCCCTCAACATGGAAAGGGACGGAAGCACTGGTGAGGGATCGGTTTGTTGACTTATTCCCAAGGGACAATTAACATGGGTCTAAAGGATAAGCCAACTGAGACTTTGAAAGACTGGAATCCATTTATGTCCTTTTTGAGCAGTAAGAAATTTAACAATATATAATAGGTGGCTATGGCTATTAGTAATTTTAGGTGATTAGGATTTTAGAGATGGCTCTATAATGGTCAGAGTAATTTTTTGCTCTTTTTTATTTTATTTTAACCTTTCATACTACAGTCAGGATGGGAGGCCAGCATGGTGTAATGATTTGAACAAGTACTTGGACGTGGAGATAGATGTTCGATTCCTGCTCTGCTATGGAAACCCACTGGGTGATCACATACTCCTCACCCAGAAAACCCTGTGATACTAGCTCATACTTCAAGGGACTCATAACAACAACAGCCAAGCGATGGCCAGAGCCGAGTGTGTATTAGATGCATGTCTTTTTTCAACTTCTCCTCTTTTCCTTCTCTTTTGCCGTTTCTGTTTTTCCTTCTCCTTTTTTCTCCTTCTCGGGTTATTTATCTTTGTTTGTTATATTATTTGATTGGAGATTAAATTGCTTCGTTAAAAATAAATCACAAAAAATTGAAAAAGAAACAGATGTATAGCCAAAAGCACTCAAACATACTATTATTACTTCTAGAATATTAGAAGAAGAACACATCACGTTGCCCTTCAAAGAAAGGCAAACATGTTTTCACGTTGATTTACACTCTGTAATTGAGAGTATTCTTGATGGATACAGGTCGACTCCATTAAGAGATTTCTAACATTGTAAATTCTGATCATGAGATTGCAAGAGTAGCAATGGATGGAGGAGCATAAACAGAAAGCTGACACTTATACAATTGCTACATCTGTACAGGTAAGATAAGTATAGAAAAATTAAAGTGAATGAGTCATCTCGCTTACTAGGTTAACACAGTGCAAAGGGAAAATAAAGAGATGCTTTGATCAGTGCGTACTCTGTATTCACATGCTGCCCCAAAATCCGTATTCAGATCAGTACACACATATGTAAGATACCACAATGAAGGGAAACAACTTATTTCCAGTACAAACCAAACTGTGGAAGATGTCCTTAACACTAAAACTAACTCTAAACTGTAAAGTTACAAACTATACTTCAAATTGTTTTAATTTTGTTAAGCCTCCCTGTAGTCCCAGCATTGAGGAAAGGGACGGCAACTAAAATTTCACAGCACAAATGTTCAGCAGAAACCAGTTCTGAACAGCAATGAAAGTTTCTCCATCTGCCTCATTAATCAGAATGAAAGTACCCTAGTGGAAAACCACCCCATAACATACAAGCAGTAATACCTTTTGAACAGTTCCTTGAAATAAACAAAACAACAATGCAGAAATAAAGCAGTTTGAGACCATTTTAATAACTGCCGGCTCAGTGCTACGGGAATCTGGGAATGTAGTTTATTGTGACAGCCAGAGCTCTCTAACAGTGTGTTTTGGTCCCTAAATTCATGGCATCTTCGTACCAGATTTCCCCAACCTTCATTCCTGAGTTTTTTGTGGGTTGAACTCTTATAGAACATGGCCACATAGCCCGAAAAACCCACAAAAAGCTATGGATACCAGCCATGAAAGCCTCAAACTCACTTCATGCCTGATTCACTAAGAATTGTACTGATGCTTCTATAATAGCTAGCCTGGTACATGTTTTAAGTTTTAAAAATTATCATGAAAAAAATGTTCATCCTGAATCCAGATTTGCTAATGGAAGTTTAAAATTGGATGTTTTTACAGACGAGTGAAGCAAATTACCAGTAAGACAAAAGTACACCTCCAAGATGGTTAGAAAAATATGAAATATATCAGAATTTTAAAGAGAATTACAACTTCACCTTTTCTGTCCTTCATCCATCCATCACTATACTCAAGCCCTGACTTCTGTGGGTTTTTTCTTTTGCGGATTTGATTTATTTGTGAATGTATAGCTGCCTTCATCGCGGTCTGCAGCCTTCTCCCCTCCACTTCCTAGGGTGATGATAATGCTGCAATACTCCTGCACACAGCACCTCCTTCTCCTCACGCCTCTCCTTCTCTTTTCCTATCCCATACCTCCCCACCCCACACAGCATTTCACCACTCCATCTCCTACTCCCAGGGCCTCTGCTGCTTCCCACATCTCAGATGTCCTCTTCCTCCCGATTGAAGCTGAGTGTGGAGTCCCCAGTACCATTGTGGCTTTCCCATGTGGTATCACTTGCTGGCTAAGCTATGAAGCACGGAAGGGAGCACATACATGCTTGGTGAGAAGCCATGGTGGTGGCTGAATTACAGAAGAAGGATCAGGAGATCGCACTTGCTTATCAGGAGGCGATGCACACCTCACCACCACTGGGGCTCCTCTCCAGCTTCTGCACATGTGTGCAAGCTCCCTTCCATGCCTTCCCAGCCAGCCTGTTCCACAAGGAGGCTACTCATGGGAAAGTCACGTAGAAATGGGAGCTCCACATTTGGCCCAAATTAGGGAAGAAGGGGTGGCTGAGATGTGGGAGTGGTGAAGAAGTAGGGAGGCAATGGAGGCTATGAGGCCAGGGAGAGGGAGGGAGGGAGGGAGGGGTTGAGCCAGGAAAAGAATGGGGAGGAAGCAGAAGAAGGGAAGGACAACAACACTACAGGAGATTTTTGCAGCAATGCTGTCAATCGAGCCTCGGAGCAAGGCAGATTTTTGCGTAGGCAGTGCGTGTAGCATTATGTGGGGAGAGGGCTTAAAACATTTGTGGTTTCTCCACTTTTGAAAGTAACATGCACCCCTAACCCGCTCATTATAAATAGTGTAATAAAATCTGACTATCCGTTTCTGGCGGACTTGATCCAAGCCGTAGCACAACACCTGAAAGCCACAAGTTCCCCATTCCTGCCTTAATCAAAAAAGTATAAGCCAAAGTAAATCTTTATATACTGTCAGCAACGGAGTTCAGATAATTTGTTTTTGACTGAAGAGTCATATTTTCTCACACTTTCCCTAGAAATTAATGAAAAATAATCTAAAAATCTAATAAAAATCACAAAAGACACAATCTAAAATAAGTTAGACTGGAGTGAGCAGCTATCTAAGATCAGGGAAGACACATACCTTCACCAGACTATGTCCACAGACAACAAGATCATATCTTGCCTCAAACCCCTTCTTAATTTTGTTATTAACAAAATCCTCAAATGCCTCCCTGCATCTATGAGGATGTAGGGGAAGCGTCACCTTAGAGGAGGGGCCAAGGTTTCTTTAGATCCAGAAAATGAACTTATGCAAACTAGGAGATAAACTAGAAGCCATTATAAAATGTTACGTTCGTAGTTACATGTATTTAACAAGAATCATGGTCTCAGCCTAAAACAAAAGCATTCACTTACATGCCCTAGATGGCAAGGAGGGGAATTCTGAATAAAAAATAAAAAATAAACTGAGGTTGAGAGCCCTGGAGCCCAATAGGGACTGGGGCTAACACAGCCCACAGCCCATACTGTGATCACCAGCAAACAGTCTCTGCTTACAACAGAAAAACCTGGCTAAAAACTAGTGAAAACCAGAACCAAAGACATACTATGAGTGCACAAGGGAAGGCCACATACCTATAAGGAGTAACATTGGCCTGTTGTTCAACCAATAGTGCTTCTTTGCCAAAGAAGTCAAGCAGCTTTTATGTTTCTTCAAGAACAGACTTCTACAATCTATTTGGGGCTCCTTGATGCAGGCATCAACAACTTCCAGACATTCAGTTTCTTTTCCTTCCGGACAATCACGCGCCTTTTCACTTCAAAAGAACTGTTGAAAGTTCACATAATGAATATATAAATAGCTAAATATCAGAGAGGTACAAGTACCAATTATCCCCACCCCAAATACTTGTCTAGATTGCCCTTTTCGACAAGATTATCTCATTACCTGTGGTATACAGAAGGTGCACACCTAACTTCGAAGTGAGGCCAAAATGCTGAATGAAAACCTGTAGGTAGTTATAAGCAATTAAAGAGTGTTAAACAATACCAGGTACGCAGTCTCATTTATTTCTACTTTTTTATGTGAGGCCAGAAGGGAGATTATTGTGAAAATCACAATTCCTAAACTGTTCAGCTACTTGTTACAGGCAGGTTTACTTTAGTTACAGCACTATTTATTGCGTCCATAACTGAGGGAGATTTACAAATCTAGTGATCTAATTGAACCCGAAAACACAGGGCCAAAAGAAGCAGCTTCTAGCCACACTGGGAGCACAACCGTTTATATGATGCTTGTTTTCTAATGTGGCTGGAAGCTGAACGAGGCTGCTCCCAGTCCTTATAAACAGAGCAAAAAAAGGAGCCAGATAATCCAGCTGCAGCCCACTGTCAGAGCAGGCCGTGTGGTTGCCCACAGACTGATCCGCTGTAGCTGGAGCAGCTTCAAAGCCACACTTTCCTGGCTGTCTGCTTCACTCCATAGACAAACATGCTTGCTTTTGCAGACTCACCCTTTAAGCAATGGGGGAAACCCATAGGCATTCAAATTCGCTGGTCTACAGTGTCTTCCAGCCTATTCAACAATGTGATGGGAGCTGTAAGCCCAACAACCTGAAAGCCACAAGTTCCCCTTCCTGCCTTAAATCAAAAAAGTATAAGCCAGACTAAACCTTTATATACTGTCAGCAACGGGTTTAGATAAATTTGTTTTTGACTTAAAAGAGAAAAAAAGCAACAAAAAAAAAAATGAAAAATGAAAGAATGAAAAAAAAAAAAAACAAAAAAAAAAAAAAGAAAAAAAAAAAAAAAAAAAAAAAAAAAAAAAAAAAAAAAAGAAAAAAAAAAGAAAAAACAAAAAAAAAAAAAAAAAAATAAAAAAAGGAGAAAAAGAAAAAGAAAAAAAAAAAAGAAAATGAAAAAAAAAAAAAAAAAAAAAAAGGAAAAAAAGAAAAAAAGAAAACTGAAGAAAAAAAAAGAAAAAAACAAAAAAAAAAAGAAAAAAAAGCAGAAAAAAAAAAAAAAAAAAAAAAAAAAAAAAAAAAAAAAAAAAAAAAAAAAAAAAAGAAAAAAAAAAAGGAAAAAAAAGAAAGAACAAAAAAACAAAAAAAAAAAAAAAAAAAGAAAAAAAAAAAAAAAAAAAAAAATAAACAATGAAAAAAAAAAGAAAAAAAAAAAAAAAAAAAAAAAAAAAAGAGAAAAAAAAAAAAGAAAAAAAAAAAAAAAAAAAAAAAAAAAAAAAACAATAAATTAGTGAAAAAAAAAAAAAAAAAAAAAAAAAAGAAGACAAAACAAGACGAAAAAAGAAAAGAAAAAAAAAAAAAAAAAAAAAAAAAAGAAAAAGAAAAAAAATGAAAAAAGAAAAAAAAATGAAAAAGGAAAAGAAGAAAAAAAAAAAAAAAAAAAAAAAAAAAAAAAAAAAACACAAAAATACAAAACAAAAATAAAAAAAACAACAACAAAACCCAAAAAAATCTCATACCCAAAATGCAAAAAAAACAACCAAAAAACTGAAAAAAAACAACACAAACATAATTCCCAACCAAAAAAAAAACCAAAAACCGAACAAAAACCAAAAAACCACCTTCCCAACAACAAAAACAAGAAAACATCTACCAAACCCCCCCCCAACGACCCCAAACCCCCAATCCATTACCTCACCCCCACCCAACACACCCACCCCCCTCCACCACCCCCCACACCCCAACACCAACCCACACCAAACCCCACCCAACCCAACCCCATACCCACAACTTCAACCCGCCCCACCCTAACCCAAACAAACCTCCACCTACCCACCCCCACAACACCCACCACCTCCCCCCAAACCTAAACCTACCACCCCCCACCCCACCCACCACACCTACCCCCAACAACACCCGCACAAACACCCCTCCTTCCCCAAACCCCCAACAACCACCAAACCCCCCCCCCCAACCCTACCACAACCGCCTTCCAGCCCCCCCCGCGCACCCCCCAACACCAACAACACCACCCCCCCCAAACATCCAGACCCAACCCACAACCTCCCCCACCCCTTCCCACCCCCGTGCAACTAATCACAAAAACCACCCAACCACACTCCCCTGCCCCCACCGCCACTCCCCACAATTCACCACACCAATACACTAACCACAACAGCCTGTCACCAAAACCCCCACGTCACACTCACCCCCAACACCAACCACCAAACCCCTCCCACCCTCTCACCCTCCAACACAACGTCCACAACCCCCCGCCCCCCCTACCCCAAACCCCCCTCACCCACACCCAACCCAACACTCACACCCCACACCCCCCCAACCATAAAACCCACCACCCGACCCGACACCCAACTCCCCCCCCACCACCCCCACAACAACCGTCACAAAACCCCCCCCCAAACACACCTCCACCCCAACACTTCCCCGACTGATCCAACCATCAAATGCCACCACCAGCCACAACCCCCCACATCCCTAACCTCCAACCAAACAACCGCTAAACACCACCCACCCCACCCCCCCCCCAAATCTCAATCACAAAACAAACAACCCCCAACACTACAACACCCCCACACGCCCCGCACCGTGCACTCCACACCCCCGAACCCCCCACCTTCCCCCCAACATCCC
>NC_056523.1:38095100-38096691 GCF_019175285.1 Sceloporus undulatus | reverse complement strand
CATCATGAGGGAAACCCAGCTCGATAATGGAGACAGGACCTGACTTGGAAAGTGTGCAGAGAGAGACAGGGGAAGACATGTGTCAGTGGACAGGTAGCTGAGAAGCCTCTGCCAGATCGCAACCACCTCTGCCTCTTTTTAACTTCCCAGTTCGTTTCCTCCAAGTACCGTATTCTGAGGGGTATGATACAGTCACAGTCTGAGAGCCAGAAGGGGGTGCAACAGGAACAGAGAGTAACAAATAACAGAGAGACTTCCATGTGCACAAGCCCTTTTTTGGAGAGTGCTTCCAGATCCCCCAGTTTGCCCGATTGAGGAGATCAATTTTCTGAAACTCTTTTCCTCAGAAGCAGGAGATCATAAATCACTCTCCAAAAAGGGACTTGTGCTGGAGTCTATATCTGTTCTCCTTCCAGCCCCTCTTAAGATTCTGTGAATTTATGTTTCTATCGTAGCCCCAGAATGTTTTGATGGGATCTGATCTGAAATGAACTGGGAAGTAGAAAAGAGGCAAAGAAGAGGGGGTTTGAGATCAGGCAGACTTAGCCACCAAGCAAGGCAGACGTGTCCTGGTGCAAAGGCAGGAAAGGGAAGTGTACATAGTGGAGTTATTGGCAGGAAAGAAGTGTGCAGTATGTATGTTGGGGTGGACTAAAGATTTTTCCAGCTTTAACACTTCTGTGGGGATTTTGCACCCCTAGCCCCTACAAAAGTTGATGGCCGACTATGTATTAGACTTGGAAAGGAGGTTGAAGAAGAGTATGGAAGATTGGTGCTGACTAGGGTGGTAAAGTGAGGGGAGAGAAGGCACTTGGAGAAGTGAGGTAGTACAATTTTTCTCAGACAGACTATGACTCAAACTGGTGGGGGGGTTTTCTGGCTTGCTTTTGGATGATCCACTTCATTACCCACCCACCTCTGCCACCCAGTTGGGGGTGATCACTCTAAATGGCTTCTCAGAGACATCTAGGGAGCCTGTGCTGCTGTGGGGAGGGGTCAAGGAAGCAAATTGTTCAAAAGTGACATTGGAAACACCTCCCGGCCTGAGACTCAGAGGCAAACCTTGGGGCCTTTTTAGCAATCTCAGCTTCCTCCTCCTTTCCCCCCTAAGATGAGTGGGCCAGATTAAACTCTTGTTTCAGCATTGACCTCTGGATAAGTCAACCCGGTGTTTTAAATTTTTAGCCTTAAATCTCTCGACCTATAGCCAAGTACAGTTGCCCCTCCGTTTTCGCGGATTTGAAGTCTGTGCTCTCGATTATTCATGGAGGGGTGAGCCCCTTTGACTCACATGGCCAGTCAAGCCAATAGGACTTGAATATATGCACATTTCAGTTTTTGAGGGGGAGGTGAAATGAATCCTCCACGAAAATGGAGGGACAACAGTTTGTTGTTGTTGTTAGCTACCCTTGAGTTGGCTCCAACTCAGCTCCAACTCATAGCAGCCTTGTGGATGAGACGTCTCCAAGCCGCCCTATCTTCCACTGCTCTGCTTAAGTCTTTACACGTTCATGCTTGTGATCTCATTGAGTCTAGCCATCTGATGGGTGGTCTCACTCTCTTTCTGCTGCCTTCCACATTTCCTAGCATT
>NC_056523.1:38078370-38095075 GCF_019175285.1 Sceloporus undulatus | reverse complement strand
AGCCTGAAGCTGTGAGGTAGTAATGAGAGGGGTGTGTGACAATCTTCAGTTAAGATCACATCACACACACACACACACACACACACACACACAAACACCATTTGTCCAATATTTCACCAAATCACCATATCAACGAATTCTACATACCCTTCTGGTGGTCTCTCTCTTTCTTCTCCTTCAGACAGAGTTACAAAGGTAATTTAAAAAATCTATTGTTAAAGAGCCCAACAAATATAATTCATATCATGAAAATTTCAGGCTTTCTTTTTTTTTGGGGGGGGGGTTAAGTTGTTTTGTCACTATAGAAATGTTAGGAATAGTTAAGAATGTTATAAAACTTGAAAATTCTGCTGAAACATATTTAGATCTCTCTAAAATTGACTTTAAAAGTATAAAATAAAACAAAACCCAAAAAAAAAGATATTAAAAACACACAAAAAAAAAAAACAAAAAAAAGAGTACAACACATTTCCACCTTGTTATATAAATGCAACTGTAATACCATCATTCTCTGTCACAAATAGCTTTGCTGTAACTCATAACTTCTAGAGTATGCCCTGAAGAAGATGGAATGTCAGACAGTTGTGACTACATGGAAGAAAGCCAAGAACCTTAGGGATGGGTGGGGGGGTTGTTAGGTGTGGTTGGGGTGAGGTGGTTACTACAGGGAGTGTGGGTTAGGGGTGTGTGGGGGTGGGGGAGGGTGAGGTGTGGGGGGGGGGGGGTGTTTGGTGAGTGGGGGGAGGGGGGGGGTGAAGTGGGGTCTTGGTGGGTGGGGGGGGTGGAAGCGGGAGAAAGTCCGGGGGTGGTGGGGCGGGGTGATGTGGGTTGGGGGGGACTCTTTTCTTCTTTAGATGAGAGAAACCATGAGGAGTGGTAATGCATTTAAGTGAGAAATTTAGGTCAAGATTTTGTGCACCCACTGTATAGCACAGATACACTACAATACGAGATCATGCCATTTCACAATTGAGTGGTATGGTTCTGCCTTCTTCTATTACACAACAGTCAGTCCAGATCCTCTACCCGCCACTAAAGACCACACCTATAGGATCTCCTAGGGCTATGCAATGCTTTATATTGGCATCACAGGGCTTGCAAGACTCTGAATAAGACATTACATTTGCACAACTCTGAATGCCACCACTTGTGCCATGGCATTTACTTCTGCAACCAGCCACCACAACATTTTGAGCAGAGTACGTAAGATGACCTTCTCCCTGTCTGCTGTTTTCTCTGCTTTCCCCCATTTGATAAGAGATTACTCCCAGAGTAGGAGTCCTTCAATAGAAAGAAAGGATTGACCATTTCTGTTTGGTATCGCTAAAGGGCTGGAAAAAGCTTATTGCCTCACATACACCACTGCTCCTGCAGCTATGGGATGCCATCACAAATTGCCCCACTATCCATTTGCATATAAACTCTCATAGGCTGCATCTGCACTGCAGAAATAATCCATCTTGACACCAGTTTAACTCCCATGGTTCAATGCTATGGAATTCTGGAATTTGTAGTTTTGTGGGCTATTTAACTTTCTCTGTCAGAAATCTCTGGTGCCACAACAGACTACAAATCACAGAATTCCATAGCACTGATCCATGGCAGTTAAAGTAGTGTCAAGTGTAAAGTAGTGCATTATTTCTGCAGTGCAGTTGCCGCCATAGTCTCTTACCTAAGGAAGTCATTCACCCATGCTTTGTGTATAATCTACAGAAAATACAAGATGTAAGACAAGCTCAAATGTTATTTTTGCAGCATAGCTTTAGTCTTCCTCACACCTGCTGGATGTTCTCTCTTTGAAAGTGGTTCTTAACCCACACCTCTAACAGATACCTTGCACTTTCAGTCAAGGGCTGGCCCTCTGTTAGTCCCAGAATGGCCATGAAAAATAGATGGGAGCAATGATCAGATGGAAACACCACATGTTAAATGGTTATTAATTGATATTTGTTTACAATACTTTTCACGACACATTAACCACCAGCAAGACCTGTGAAGCAAGAGAGTTATTTATTCATTAAGCAATAAGTATGCATCTCAACGCTGAACAATTAAGGATCTGCTTACCTTACTCATATAGTTATACTCTGCCTATTAATTATTCAAAGAAGCTAATGTATGCATATTAGTTGTGTTTATGCTTAAAATTCTCCAAAGTACTGGAGAAGGGCCCTTAAGGTTTATCTCATTAGCTGTTCTGCATAGACATGAGTCAGTGATTGAATACACCTTTTACATTATTCAGGAGGAGGGGCGGCATATTTCTGTGCCTTTCTAAAGATAGTTCACTGGCATGACAAGTGAGGCAGGTATTTCCAAAAGTTGAAAGATGGAAACGTTGTACACTGAAGGCTTTGGATACAGAATTATTGCTGCTTGTTATTCACTTCTAGTTCAACGTTTTCTCAAAATGAAGGCCCAAGGTGGTTTACAAAAATTAAAAACAAATAGAGGTTTTAAAAATACAGTAAGACCTACATTATTTGCTGTGCCTCCAAGTCACAACCCTCAGATCAGGGATGTAGCCGGGGGGGGGGGGGGGGGGGGGGGGGGCCCCCCCCCCCCCACTAGAAAAATAAAGGGTGGGTGCTGCTGCGCCGCCGCTCTCAAGCCCCATTATAATGGGGGCCTTTAGTCGGGCCCCCCCCCCCTTCCTAAAATCCTAGCTACGTCCCTGCTCAGATAAACCTAGCACAAGGTTTTTGTGGTAGGATTTGCTCAGATGCAGGTTGTTATTGCTTTCCTCTGAAGCTGAGAAAGTGTGACTTGCCCATGGTCACCCACTGAATTTCCATGGCTTCACAGGAATTTGAACCCTATTTCCCTGGAGTCCTAGTTCAGCACTAAACCACTACACCATGCTGGCTCTCAAGTAAAAACATATAAAAACCTCTAACTGAAATATGATTCTAGTAGAATTAAACTACTTAAAGCCACGAAAAAGACAAAGAATATTAATCTATAGGACTGCACACTATTAAAGTTCTTATGTCAGTTCCCCAAGACTTTGTAGAACAGAAAAATGTTCACCTACCGACAGAAGAACAACAAGGAAAGGCCTGTCCTCCTAGACTTCCTAGGGAAGGAGTCTCAAAGCCTGAGAGCAGTTCCCAAAAAGGTTCTCTCCAACAACAGGCAGAAGAGGCGGATCCATTTGGGCAAATGTGGCAGTGCTGGACCATGTTCAGACTGTACTCCAGCCAACCTTCTTTGGAGGTCTTTAAGCAAAGGCTGGATGGCCATCTGTCGAGGATGCTTTGATTGTGAGTTCCTGCATGGCAGGGGGCTGGACTGGATGGCCCTTGGTCTCTTCCAACTCTATGTTTCTATAATTCTATGATTCAGTTCCTCCCACACACCTTGTCTGTCTCTTAACCTCATAGCACTCCACCCTGTCAATCTCACCCCTCCCTATCAGTTTCTCACGTTTCTCTTTGTGGGAATCAACAAGGAAGTGCCTCCGTACAAAAACTAAAGGGCATACAGCACCCTCCTCACAATGCAAGAGCCTTCAGAGACAAAAGTTATCTCCATCTATGATGTAGCATAGCATGTGTGTAGTGGTTTGAGCACTGATTGCACTATGACTCTGGAGACTAGGGTTCAAATCCTGGCTCGGCCACGTAAACCTACTGGGTGACTCTAAGCAAGTCACACTCTCTTAGCCTCACAGGATGGCAATGGCAAACCTCTCTGAAGAAACATGCCCCCCCTCCCAAAAAAAACCATGATAGGTTTGCCTTGGAGGTTGCCATAAGTCGGAAATGACTTGAAGGCATACAATGACAATGGCATAGCAATGGGAACAGGAAAACCAAAAGAGGAAGCAATTACCAAGCGTGGTCAATGAGTTCTTATGAGAGCAAATATGGGCATAGAATCCTTCACTCTCCAGCCAATGAGTTATCTCACTGGTTGCTCAGGTACCTATCATAGACTGGAATGGGAGGGCATGGGTAGAATCATAGAATTGTAGAGTTGGAAGAGACCACTAGGGCCATCCAGTCCAACCCCCTGCCATGCAGGAAATCCAAATCAAAGCATCCCTGACAGATGGCCATCCAGCCTCTGTTTAAAGACCTCCAGGGCAGGAGACTCGTAGGTTTACTCTACCCCTGCTGCTGCTTTTCTTTTGGTCTTTTCTTTCAGTTTTGATTGCTGCTTCAAAGAGAGAGAGGTGATATACGAGAGAGAAAGAAGAGGTGCTCATTCAAAACTAATCAGCAGCAAGGAATCTAATTCACTATTGTGGATCCTTACCCATGTTGTAAACATGTCAATGTGCTTTGACACATTTTGCTTTACCACTTTGTAAGCAACTTCTGGCTCAGTTAATTAAACCATTCTGGAGAAACTATGAAAAAAGAGGGAATAGAGGGCAAAATTAGATGATATGTTTAGAGTATTGCAGCTGTGCTTGCCTGAAATGATGAAAGACATCTGTCTTTGCAAATGATTTTCCTCACATATGTACCTTGTTTGGCATGCTCTGTTTTGTGATTGACTATTTAAAATTAAAGGGTTAATTTGCAACTCTGATTGCTGAGGCGTCAACTTCTGAGTTAATCATAATGAATATGATAAGCATTCCCTTTAATACCTAATACAATCCAAAGATAGCATTGAATGGAAGGGCAATACTAAATTATCCATATCCTTTTTTGATGGCTCACTGAATCATTTAAATATGCCAGACTTTTTTACATGCAGGATGAGTCTCCCTTGTCCAGAATTCTGAAACTCAAAATACTCCAAAACCCATTTTTTTCCCCCATGGGTGGCTGAGACAGTGACATCCTTTGCTTTCTGATGGTTCAGTGTCTAATTTTTAAAAAATGTAGGCTACTCTGAGAACCTTTGTGGCTGAAGAGTGGGGTATAAATACTCCAAATAAATAAATAAATTAAATAAGTGTATAAGATGTATGCAAAATATAAATCAATTTTATGTTAAGACTGGGGTCCCATCTCATTATGTAAGTCTATACAAATACAGGTAGTCCAAAATCCAAAACAAAATCTGAAATCCAAAACACTTCATGTCCCAGGTATTTCAGGTAAGGGACACTGAACCTGTACTTCAAAAATAGTTTTAAATGCACTCTGAAGGCTTAAGGTACCTAAAGCAATTACTTAAAAACATATATACAGTGGACCTGTGTCATACGCAGACGCACCTTACACAGCTTTCAGCATACGCTGGAAAAAAAACCTCACACCCCGGAAGAAGTAATGGGGCGCATACCTGGCTGAATGAAACTACATGTGAAAGGGATCTAGGAGTCCAAGTAGACCACAAGTTGAACATGAGTCAACAGTGCTATGCGGCAACTAACAAGGCCAATGCAATTTTAGGCTGCATCAATAATTAATAATAATAATTAATAATAATTAGAAGTATAGTGTCTAGGTCAAGGGAAGTAATAGTGCCAATCTATTCTGCTTTGGTCAGGCCTCACCTGGAATATTGTGTCCAATTCTGGGCACCACAATTCAAAAAGAATATGGAGAAACTGGAGCATGTCCAAAGGAGGGCGACTAAAATGGTGAAGGGTCTGGAAACCATATCCTATGAGGAATGACTTAGGGAGCTGGATACGTTTAGTCTGGGGAAGAGAAGGTTAAGAGGTGATATGATAGCCCTGTTTAAATGTTTGAAGGGATGTCATATTGAGGAGGGAGCAAGCTTGTTTTCTGCTGCTCCAGAGAACAGGACCCGAACAATGGATGCAAGCTACAGAAAAAGAGATTCCACCTCAACATTAGGAGGAACTTCCTGACAGTGGAATACACAATAGTGGAACACACTCCCTCGGAATGTAGTGGAGTCTCCTTCCTTGGAGGTCTTCAAACAGGGGCTGGATGGACATCTGTCGGGGATGCTTTGATTTAGATTTCCTGCATGGCAGAATGGGGTTGGACTGGATGGCCCTTGCGGTCTCTTCCAACTATGATTCTATGATTCTAGGAAAGTTCTAAAATAAAACAAAACACACTGACAAAAAGAGAAGGTATTCTGTTGGAGAAGAAAAGGTTAAGAGATGATTTGATAGCCCTGGTTAAATATCTGAAGGGATGTTATACTGAAGATGGAACAAATTTGTTTTCTGCTGCTCCAGAGAATAGGATATGGAACAATGGATGCAAGCTACACGAAAGAGATTCCACCTCAACATTAGGAGGAACTTTCTGACAGTAAGGGCTGTTTGACAGTGGAACACACTCCCTCGGAGTGTAGTGGAGTCTCCTTCCTTGGAAGTCTTTAAGCAGAGGCTGGATGGTCATCTGCTGGGTATGCTTTGATGCCATGAGTTCCTGCATGGCAGGGGCATGGACCGGATGGCCCTTGCAGTGTCTTCCAACTCTATGATTCTATGATGGTATGACCGAAGACCCACAGGTGAATGCACAATGCAGAATTATAGCAGGTGGATCTGGGAAACCAAGCCTTACAGAGCTGGGTGTGTCTGGCTTGGAGAAGAGGTGACATGTTTCTAGCTAGGGTAAGCAAAATTAGTTATTGCACACACACCCCACCATATAAGAACATCACAAATGAGAAAAGTCTTATGAGTAAATCCTGGAATACTTAAAATTTAGGGGGCATTGTGGGAAGAGAATGTTAAGGGGTGACATGATAGCCATGTTTAAATAACTGAAGACATGTCATTAAGAGATGGAGCAAGCTTGTTTTCTGCTGCTCTGGAGACTAGGGCTTGTACTTAAACATTAAGAACCTTTTTACTATAAGAGTGGAATAGATAGTGGAATAGATTGCCTCAAGGGTGATGGACTGTCTATCCTTGTGCGTATGTTGAGTGCCTTCAAGTCATTTCCGACTTATGGCAACCCTAAGGTTGTTATGCCCAAGATTGTAAGGGCAACCTGTTTATCCTGAGAGCGTGTGATGAAAACCTCTCCCTCCGTGGACCTATTCACAGCAAGTCTGAGAAAGACATTGAGACACCAAATTTGGTTTTAAACACCATGCATGTAACATTTATTGAATCACACAAGTAACACAAACATTGATTATCAAGAGCTCTTTCACTCACACATTCATACAATACTCACACACATTTCCTTCCGCCGAACATTGATCAGTTGTTCTCGAAGGCTGGGGATGACACCGTTGCCGTGGTAGATGCCAACAAAATGGAGATGAAAGTCCAGGGTCTTTATACTTTTTTCTTCTCTCTGGCTTTTGGCTGCTGAAGTCTTGCAATATTGCAGCCCATTACTCAACTTCTTCTTTTGGGAGGAGAGACAGGTTGTTCAGATCAGTCCGTGTTCAAAGCAACTCGTTCTGTTCAAAGTTCTCCATTGTCCTGTCAGTTCCTCATCATGGCGACTCAGGAGATAAGGTTCTTCCCGGTCATGGTTCGTCACACCTGGACGGCACCCCGCTTCAGCTTCCAAGTTTCAGACTTTCCTCGCCTCGGTTGCCAAATACCTTCGTCACATCAGTGCTTTGCGCGGAACCATCTTGTTTGTTCCTTTAGCTATGTTTAAAGCACAATTCCTTGGTTCTTCGGTTCTTCAGCTCTGGGTTTAAGTCAGAGCTCACTCATTCGTCTTACAAGGTGACCTTATCGTGGTGTTTTCCTGGCAAGATTTGTTCAGAAGAGGTTTGCCATTGTCTTCCCCTGAGGCTGAGAGAGTGTAACTTGGCCAAGGTCACCCAGTGGGTTTCATGGCGGAGAGGGAATAAAACCCTAGTCTCCAGAGTCGTGGTCCAGCACTCAAACCACTACTCCATGCTGGCTTGCTGGTTCTCCATCTTTAAAGGTCTTTAAATAGAGTTTGGATGGACATCTTTCAGGAGTGCTTTAGGTGTGTAATTCCTGCATAGCAGAGAGTTGGACTCGGTGGCTCTTGTGGCCTGTTCTGACTCTGTGATTCTACTTTTAACTGCCATGATTCCATCCAACAGAATCCTGGGAATTAGACTTTGGGGAAGTATTTCAAATTCCCTGGAGGGTTCTTTGTGTACAGAAAATTCCAATTCCCTTACCAAATTACAAACCACAGGATTCTATAGGATGGACCCATGTCAGTTAAAGTGGTTTCAAAATGCTATGGCTTGTGTGGTGTGGATAAATCCCAGACAGAGGCACAAAAATGAGCCTGGATCCCACTGGCATGTGGGCTATTGTGAGCAGGTTTTCTGAAAACCAATAGAATGGAGTGGAGAAAGCTCATATATAAATACTTTTACATATCTCCTTGTGTTCTGGGCAAGAAAAGGGAAGAAAAGCCTCTCAGTCTCTCATGTTCCACTGGTTCCAGATAATATTCCTTTAATAAATGCCTATCTGTTGCCAATTTACAAACATAGTGCTCCCTCTACTGGTCATTTGGCAATCCTACCAACAAGATCCATTTTTCAGGCAACAAAGTGCTTTGCAGAAGTCTTCATTATACTGCATATAGTGAATTCACAGGGGCTGTTACCAATGTGATGTACACAAGATACTCAACACTGGGAAGGTGCATTATGGCATAAAAGTTAAGTAAACAAAAAGGAACTAGTACTTTAATTTTTTCTGGGTTTTTTGGGCTATGTGACCATGTCCTAGAAGAGCTTATTCCTTATCCCTTTACTTTGATTTATACAAAGTAAGAATGTGATAGTGTGTAGATATGTAAATGTATGTAATGTATATATGTGTATGTGTATATGTGTATGAACATGTTTGTTTATAACGATTGTTATAGTATAAAATTGTTTTTTATTATTAAAAAAATTTATATTTAAAAATAATAATAATAATAAAAGGATTTACAGTCACACACACATCCAAGTCAATACTTGGTAGAACCAAGATAGCTGCAAGACTTCTTTGGTAAATCTGTGTCTCAACTCAAGCTTTCCAATATGCAGTGCACTCCTTTTCAAAGTCTTTTTTATCTTATTTTTGTAAATATTCATGCCATATAAAGATATTTGTAAAAGTATCACCTCAATCTTGATGAGAGTCGATTAATTGATCCAAATTTAAGAGTCCTTTAGAATAAAATTGGTGACGCCACTGTCCACAAGTGGGGATTCAAAGCGGCCATGGAATGCTCTTCGGCCCCACCGGTCCCGTCCCTCTCCTCCCGACTGCCGTCTGGGAAGCCTGAGAAGCGGGATCACAGAGTATTGAGCCTCCGCCGAGCCCCCTTCAGCCCCCCTATACCAAGGGGGGAACTTCGGGGTTGTCAGACAAAGCCTGAACTCCCCCAAAAGCCATGATGTCCGATCAGCCCTTGGCCAGCTAGCCAAAAAGCTTCTCAACGGGCGCCATTACCAACCGGAAGTCAAAAATAATAATAATAATTTATTAAACAGAGATTGAACATAACATCACACATTACCTATTTAGCTTATTACATACAGTTGTAAACTGCTTAGACACTGCTTAGGCGGTATGAAGCGGTATATAAATGAAGCTTGTTTTGTTTTTGTTTTGATTTAATACATATAAATCCCAATGCCAACGCTAACGTCTCTCTCACTCACTGTAACTCGTATCCAAACTAACTCTAACCCTGACTCTAACTATCCTCTATCTGTGACCCTAACTCTTCCAACCACTCAATCTCCTAAACCCCACTAAATAATCCCTAACTTGACAGACTCCCTCTCAACCTTGACCAATTGTTATATACCAGCCTTTTCAAAATCTCATACATTCCAATCACCATTGCACGGCACCCTCATTCCCCTCCTGACAGATCCTTACCCTATTACATCTACTACACGGTGCACACATCACCTTACCTCTCCCAGGGTTTTAGAAAGGAAATCTGAAGGGAACCCATACACACACCAAATGACTGAGCATGTTTGGTGTCCATGCAATGGTGGTTGAGGGCAGCTGAATAGGATAGAGTATCCTGGAAGAAGGCATGGATGACTGATGGAAGAGTGAACAGGATGTTGCCAGTATCATTCACATGCATTATTTTCAGCTCCCATGTGATTAATGGTATGTAAAAGCAGGATATCCAGCATGCCCATACTTTTAGCAGTTTGCTTTATGGGCGGTGGGGGTGGGTGTATTTTACTTATTCATAATAAACATTTCTGTCAGTCACGTGAAATAAAGAAAAGGGCTCTGAATTTATGTACCAACCAGAGAGACAAAAATACAGTGGTTTGGTTCCAGGACTCTCACTATATACAATAGTGTAATGAAATGGTGTCCCAAATGGCAAAATCAAGGTTTGCTTTTTGGAAATTCATTTGCGGAGGGGGGAGTCATATTTTCAAGACTTAATCTGTGGTTGCAGAATCCATGGATTCAGGGGACCAATTGTAGTTATAAATGCATTTCATCATCATATCCGTATGTGCTAATAACCCCAGCCTGAGTGTAAGATTAACTTAATGATTAATCCATACCTACTTATTGGTTCCAATCAAACCTGTAACTTTCAGAATTCTTCAGCCACCATAGCCAATGCTAATGCTGGCAGGAGCCACACAGTTCGGGGATTTATAGTCCAAAAAGAGTATATTATATTTCCTAGATCAGGGTATAACTCTAAAGTTATACACAAGTAAATTACATTGATTTCAGTGGAATTTACAATCACGACTTCAGGCAGAGAATTGCCAAGTTAATGGCATTAAACCTACTGAAATCCAAATATTTTCAGCTTCCTCTGAACTGTTGAATAGGACCTGAATCACTGGTGCTGTAGAACTGTAGGGTGGGTGGTGAAGTTGGATAGAGATCATAATCTGACTGGTACAGGGGGCCCTTGGTATCGACTGGGGTTTGGTTCCAGGGTCCCCGATGGATTACAAAATCTGTCGATGCTCAAGTCCCACAATACACAATGGCGTAGTAAAATGATGCCCCTTACAAATGGCAAAATCAAGGCTTGCTTTTTGGAATTTTTATATATATTTATATATTTTCAAGCCATGGATGGTTGAATCTGTGGATAAGGAGGGCTTACTGTACATCAAGCAAGCTTAAGCAGTGGTTTCCTAGAAATACTCACAAATTTGCACAGAGGCTGCTCAGCCATTTCCAGAATAGAAGTGCTCCCATAACAAAGCCCTTGCTTAATGCTTAGCTTAGTTTTAGTTTATAATAGTAGCAGTAGTAATGATAATAGCTTTACTAATACTATTATTGGCCTGTTACAGACTGCCAAAATAAAGCTGCTTCGGGTCTCTCTGGAGATATGCTATTTAAATGATGCATGGGTCCTAAGAGTCTGGAGGTCGCACCAAAGCCACGCTCCATTCCTAAGCACTGGAGTGCAGCTTTGGTGCAGCTTCCGGATTCTTAAGATGCATGCATCATTTAAATTAGCCTACTCCCCCCAAGAGACCGAAGCAGCTTTATTTTGGCAGTCTGTAACAGGCCATTGTTATGTTATGTTCTACTACTATGGCATCTTTTACAAAGTGCCACAACCATCCTTCTTTCGATGAGTCAGGGCAAGCCTTTTTGGTACATTGCAGAACCATCCTCTGTATCAGCAAAATCCAATCACCCTTTTCCTTGGGCTGTCAAACAGATCTCTCTGAAGAATTATTCAGTGACACCAAACACCAGGCTGATACTATCAGACAATTACAGACATCAAACTTCTTCTCCAGTTAAAGCAGCTAATAATTAGCCACTTCTGAGCTATCCAGTTGTCACACTGGGGAATGTGCTAACGCTCAAACACTAGACAGGTTATTTCTAAAATGAGAAAAGACGTTCTTGATTTATGGAATGTTTCATGTCAATCTGTCTTTGCCTTTGTTGAATAGGCCTCACCAGATGTCGCAGTACACTCTGCCACCATTGCCAGGATGAGACCCATTGTGTGTTTCTGGGTCTCAGTTGCACTCTACTACTTTCTTTTGCTGTCCTAACGTTTCACCTCTTTCCTGTAGAGTTAGCAATTCTTTCAGTCAAGGAACCAGAACCCAGAGATTGGAGAGTTTGCTTGTTTTGGACTCCAGTTCCTAGAATTTTATAGCAACCATAACAGTTCAATAAAGTAATTTCCCCCAACCCTGACATAGCATAATGGTAGGGAACATGTCTTGCATGTATAAAATTATAAGCATCTAAGGTTCCAGAATATTCAGTTAAAACTGGGATGGGCAACTGTGGAGGGTCCAGTGGCCTGGAACTTCCTAGGAGGCACATGGATTGCCAAAAAAGTACAAAAAAGAAAGAAAAACAAAACAAGAAGTGACTGGAGGGCCACCACAAAATGTCCTTCCTTCCCAGAGTTTATGTTGGATAGCAGGGACTAGAATAGAGTGTCAGATTGTCAAGGGTTAAAGTCAGCACACTGGGAAATGCTTAGATGTGTGTGTGTGGCTGACCATGAGCATCAAGCCTGGGAAGAACAAGGCTGATCAAGCACAGCTGATGCTCATAACCTCAAGGACACTTTGGTGCCAGTGTGCACTTGTACCTGGATGATGAAACATCTGACTGGATTGCACAGGAACTCACTGAGTTTGGGAAACCACATGGTCTGAAGGGTATATAAACTCAGGGGCTTCCAGTAATTGCTTGTGGGTTGTAGTAGGAGTTTGGTATTCGTTTGTGATCTGTATTATAGCACTGTAAATAAAGCACTTCGGGAGACTTGGCTTGTCTGGTCGTTTATCAGCTGAAGCCTGGCATCGGTTGCTGAGAGTCCCCGGAGGTTCCTGCACTTCTTCAGTTCCTGGAAGACATCCAGCTGCTGTTATCTCTACTGGGAATTGGAACCACGTTTCTGTATTTGCCAGCTTACTCTGCCATACAGCCAACATTCGCTACAGGGCTCAAATGAGTTGCTGACATAAAGCCACTATAGTTTACCAAAATAAACAGACTGATTGATGTGAGAATAGACCTTTCTTCAAGAACCCAGTGATATTGTGATCTGAATGTTGGATAAGAACTTCAGGGGACCAGGGTTCAAATCCACATGCAAATCTGAATACAGTGCGTCCTCGCCTTACGCGGGGGATCCGTTCCGGATCCCGCTGCGTAAGGCGAATTCCGCCTATGCTCGAGCCCCATTGGAAACAATGGGGCTCGTGTGCGGTGGCGTGGCAGCACGGGCACGTGCGGGGCACAACGGGGGCGCGCACCCATTCAATTGAATGGGACGCGCCGCCCCTTCCGCCCTGTGCGCGCCCCGCGGCTTGAGCGCATAAGCTCAAGGCCGCGTATGGCGCGGCTGCACTGTAAATCTTGCCAAGAAAAACTTAGGATAGGGTTGCCCTAAGTGAGCGTCAAGAGATCCAGCATGGTGTAGTGGTTTAAGTGTTGGATCAGGACTGAAGGACAATGATTTTAATTGTTTTATTGGTCATGGAAACCCACTGGGTGAACTTGGGCAAATCACATATTCTCTGTAATACAGCAGAGCCTTGCCTTACACGGGGATCCGTTCCATTCCCCCCCCCCCCACATATAAGGTAAATACCACATAAGCTCGAGCCCCATTCAATAGAATGGGCTCGTGCTCATGGTGGCATGGTGCGCACACGCACCATGGGCACACACACTATTCAATTAATTGCAGTGCGGCTTCCATGTAAACATGAAGCCGTGTGTGGCGCACCCGTGTATGGAGCGGGCATGCTGTATTTCACCTTAGTGTTAGTGTTGCCATAAGTCAGAAAAGACTTGAAGGAACACAAGACAACAAGTCAGAGTTGAACTGAAAGTACAGTCACCCCTCCATTCCCATGGACTTGAGATCCGTGGTTTTCAATATTCATGGAGGGGCGATCTCTATTAATTTCAATGGGGCATGGTCCCATGGCAAGCACTCTATGGGTGTTCATGGGCATGCACCCCATTCAATCCTATAGGGCTTGAATATCGGTGAGTCTCTATTTTCACGGGGGGGAGGGGGTTCAGGAACAGATTCCCTGTGAAAACGGAGGGCCGACTGTATATAACAATAAGAAGAACCCAGGTCCCCCAGCAGATGTTGTGCACCCACAGTTTAAATTGTGCTTGGAGACAAGCTGGAAGTCAGTGGAACTGTTTCCAGTAGCCTGTCCCAATTAGCAGACTAGTGTCTGTATTTTGGTACTCATTATTTACTAAGCAATCTTCAAAGTTAAGCCCCATTCACATATCTATTACATTTTTCTTTCCTTTCTGGACACCCAGTACAGTGCACATGAACACAAAAGAACAATACTGTACAATCGATTTTACTGATTTGAATTCCCACCATCACACCCCAGTCTATCACACAATCAACATTTTCAAATCAGTAAGAAATCTCAACTGAGGCCGTCATACTTTAGCCACATCACGTGAAAGCATGGCTCACTAGAAAAGCCAATAATGCCTGAAGGGCAGTAGAGAGAGGAAGATCACATACCAGATGGATAGAGGCAAGATTGTATAAAGGCAGCTTCTCCTATTAGAGCAGGATTCAGGAATTTGTGGGGTTGCAGTTGTCACTGGATACAAGCCCACTGGTCAGTGGTGGAAGACTGGATGATGGGAAGATTTCATTGTGATGATGGGAATTTCATGAACATTGGATGAGACGCAGACTCCCTGGCCCTATATGGCAGGAGAATGGAGTTTCTCTGTTTGTTGCAGTGAGTATTAATATAGGGAAGATGAGGATCTGGAAAACGTAAAGTAAATGTATTAAAATGGCACACAAGCTGAATTCTCCTTACATTTTGATAAGAATAAGAAGTTGTTGCTTCTTTTTGCAAAGACAGCTAGCCACCTAGATCTATTTCCTGACATTTTCATCTAGCATGTTCCTTTTTGTCCTGAAATGGTGGACATCTGAACAGCTCTTATTTTTTACCACATTTTATTTTCCATAATTTTCTTTATCCAGCATATTTTTTCTCTCTCTCCCCTTCCAAAATATTTTGGCTCCTTTGGTAGTCAAGCATTATTTACACTGAAAACCTGAAGCATCTGCATGGCTTCTCTATTGCGGTTCCTTTGAAATCTCTTGAATTAAATTGTTTGGACTGAACTGCCAAGATTTCAAAACTTGTTGCTGACAGAAAACATATGCAGTACCAAAAATGGCAAAAGAAAGTCTCTCTCTGGTTGTAAAGAGCCTCGCTTCCACTAGGGGGCACAGCCTACCTATCTGAATTGTGTACAGATGGTTTTGCAGTCAGTATTCAGACATAGTCAGAAATCCTTGTACAGTACAGTACTTTCAACCACCAATTGAGCTATTGTTCTTTAATTCCAGCAAATAGTTCCTGTAAGGTTAATTATAATTTCTTGCTCTTTCTAATCTGATGCTGTTTTAGGGAAACTAATAATCAATAACTCAAGCTGGATTTATTATTATTATTATTATTATTATTATTATTATTATTACTGTATTCTGCCATTCTCCCAAGATGGGGAGTCAGGGCTGCTTACAATACTAAAAAACAATACAGTTTAAAGCATATAAAACAGTACATTAAAACAGAATTAAATTAATGCAACAATTAAAATAAATTACCTATTAAAATATCAAATAGTTTTAAAAGATTAAAATGTTTGAAACACATTAAAACAACATTTTATGCACACTTATGGACTCTCCTGTGCTCCACACTTACTCTTTCTTTATCAAGATGACCAGGATGTTTCTTGTATATTCCATGCTGTTGTTGTTGTTGTTGTTGTTGTTGTTGTTGTTGTTGTGTGCCTTCACATCATTTCCAACTTATGACAACCCTATCATGGGGTTTTCTTGGTAAGATTTGTTCTGGAGGTTTAGTATTGCTTTCCCCTGAGGCTAAGAGCATGTGACTTGCCCAGTAGGTTTCACGTCTGAGCTCCAGAGTCATAGTCCAACATTTACACCACTATGCCACACATATACCAGTGTCAATATGGAAGGAAACCACGTACAATCCAAGGGCTGCACCATGAGGATGTGGTTATATAATGAACACCTTCAAATGGAAGGAGGGAAGCTTAAGTATTTGTGCGCTCTAACCCATTTCGTTAGATAGATAATGTAGACGGTAGTCCACAAAGGTTTACAACAGATGATACATGTCCATCTTTAAGGTGCCACAAAACACTTTGTTTTTTTATGCCAGACAAAACGAAATGAAATGAAACATAAATTAGTCTGTTTGCAACAGTAGTTGTAGGCCAATAGTTCATATTTAAGTTCCCATGTTATTACGACTTATGTGCTGAAAATTGATAAATTGTTTTTCCATTTTTCCCTGGGGTGGAAGGAGAGGTTGTAGCCATGTTAGTCAGTTGTGGATTTCAGCACACATGAGTAGTAGTAATATTTAAATACAGACTAGTGGCTTATAGCCAAACATGTAGTTGCCAAATTCCACCTGATATTAACATTTTCTGTACAAAGACTGAAATATGGATACAATTGAGGAGTGGTGTAAATTGGCTCACAAGGGGATAAGAAATAGCCCAAAGCAGGGAGAGCATTTAGTAAATTATTAAAATTACACAGTCTCCACAGTGATGGCAGAATTCAGAGACATAGCCACGTTTGCCTGGAATATCAGTATGCAAAGGGATCTTGTAGCACCGTTGAGACTGAAAAAAGAAGTTGTAGCATAAGCTTTCATAGACTTGGTTTTACTTCTCAGATACATGTGATGGTTTGCTACTCTGAGCATGTACATCATTCCACCGCTTTGATCTAATTTGGAAAAGCGGTATATAAATAAACATTATTATTATTATTATTATTATTATTATTATTATTATTATTATTATTAT
>NC_056523.1:38047708-38078360 GCF_019175285.1 Sceloporus undulatus | reverse complement strand
GTGCACATCCACATAGCAAGGGAAGAGCTTGTCATCTCCTCCATTTCTCTAGCACAGTGTGCTTTGGCTACTGGGCTTTGCAAAAGGCTCTGGTCTGCCTGAGTAAAAACCTGACATCAGTGATAAAGTTTCAGTGAAGACATCCTTGTTCATGTGAACTAAAGGATCCCCAATTCTCCTGGCTTGACTAAGGGCAAGAAAACCTCTACTACAGCTCTGTAAAACTGGAGACCTTTTGCAATGTTCTGTTGCAAATTCTACATGTAGAAATAGAAGAGGATGGAAGAAGCGACATGGCATAAGACTGTTTAACTATGCTGGAGAAATATTAATGAAATGTTAAGTATGAGAGAACCCAAAAATGAATCATATGTTGGCCTTCTTAAAAACACTATAAGCACAACATCCTTTGTTATCAGAATAATTCAGTGTTCACTTCTAAAATAAACTGCATTTCAGTTTAATGCAGTGCACCTATGAAGATGCAACAATACATGGGATAAGAAAAGACAGTATTGGAAGGTAGTTGCATGTTATTTAGTGCTCTATTTATACATTTGTCTACATGAGCTTTGTAGTATGAGTTTTATGTTTGTATTTAGTGTGAATTCTACACTATCAAGGTACAAAGAACAGGTATAAAGCTTTAGTTTTTTTGGCATAAGTCTCTCAAGTCTTTATTCCCTTTTCACTTGTTAACTGCCCTTGAGTTGACTTCAAATCATGGTGACCCTGTGGATGAGACCTTTCCAAGTCCCCATCCTCCACTGCTCTGTTTAGTTCTTGTAGATTTATTATAGGCCCATGAACTCACTAATAGTCAATCCACCTGGCATGAGGTCTTCCTTTCTATTGCCTTCTACCTTTCCTACCATTATTGTCTTTACTATGAGTCATCTCTTCTCATGATATGGCCAAAGTACAACAGACTCAGCTTCATCATCTTGGCTTCCAGGAAAAGTTCAAGCTTGATGTGTTCCAGGACCCATTTGTTTGTCTTTTTGACTGTCCATCATCCACAACCCACACTGTGACTTGAGGCACACCCTTTTTATAGCCAGGGCTCCATGTGGCCTTTTTTGCCGTGCCTCTTCCTCCTGTGTCACAATGATCTCTGTCCCTTGTCCAGGGTGACTTTACACTTTTGCAGCCTTTTGCAGCACTTTACTGCACTTGGTAACCATCATCTCTAATGTCACTTCCCATGACTCAGCACTGGTGGAAAAATGCCATGTCATCATGGCTGAGCGACCCTTTGTTGTCCAGTCACTATTTAATACCACAGTGTGCATTTTCTCAGGACTCTATATCCCAACACCTTCTTTGAATCACTTTGAAGTCGGTTTCCCAAGGTGGTAACATTGTGCCATGAAAGTGAGTGATGGGCGCGCATTTCTGAGGCAAGAAGGATTAGTACGCAGGGCTACCTGAACTCTTTGGCATCAGCCCATTGTTGGCATTTTTCACTTCCTCCAGAGTGTTTGGGAAAACAGAGCCCAAGCGACTCCTAGTGTAGCTTTTGTGTGATGGGGGAATCCTAGTAATGGCGTCCACAGCAGGGTAATAGAAGGGCCATTTAGCTTGTATTTTATTGAACTCTGATATCAAAAGAGGTCTATCCAGTGCTAACAAAATGGACTCAATTTATATAGCAACTTCACCCTTTTCCTGGCAAGGTTTATTCAGTGGTTTGTCATTATTTTATTTATTTATATCCCACCTTTCTCCCGATATAGAGACTCAAGTCAGCTCACGGCAGATTTAAAACCATACAAACTAAAAACAAGACAAAAACATTTTTAAAAATTAGGAAAAAAATAAACAATTTATAAAGTTAAAAACATTAAATATTTAAAAAGTAAAAGACATTTTAAAAACTGTATACAAGCCTTAAGATCAGAATTGTACAGCATTTAATAGTCCAACCCTTATCAGTATGAAAAGGCCTGATGGCACAAAAATGGCCTCTCTCAGGAGGCAATTCCAAAGCCTGGGAGCAGCCACCGAGAAGACCCTCTCCCCTAATCTCACCAAACAAGTCTGAGAGGGTGGTGGGATAGTGAAAAGAATCTCTCTGGATAATCTTACACTTTAAATTGTTCATAAAGATATGTTCCTTTAAACAAGCTAGACTCAAGCCATATTTATGGTTCAAAACTAGCACTTTGAATTGTACCTCGAAATGGACTGGCAGCCAACAGAGCCATTGCAACATGGGTGTTGTGTGATCCCTACAGCCAGCATCAGTTAACAACCTGATTGCAGATGTTTGGATCAGCTGAAGTTTCTGAGCACTTTTTGAAGGCAGCCTTCCTCTTGAGTGTCAAAGCCATCCAGTGGGATAATCCTAATCCAACAAAGGATCACACCTTTGTGTTTTTGCTCGTTTAAAGATTTTCCCAACCAAAAAACAAAACAAAACAAAACCATCCACCTTTCACATAGCTGTTTCAGTTCACAATGATGTGAACTATTTTGCTGATTAAATATGGGAAATTCTTACTCACCTGTGAGCAGGAAGATGCTTGCTTCAGTCCCAAGGCATGCCTGCAACTGCAGACCTCTTTCCCAAGGGTCAGCTCCTCTCTTTCTAAACATTTAAAATCCAAATGAAAATGCTCATGTATGGGACTGCACAGAAACCATGAAGAATGCAAGGCATTTTAAAATGCCAACTCAGAGAACACACAGAGAACTTTCACATCCCCATTTTAATATCTATTTTGAAATACATTTCAATTTTAAATTGCCCTCCAAACCTCGATGACAAATAGAAATTAACAGAGTCCCATTCTAGCATAAGCAAGAACAAAAGATAACTAAGTGTATATATGAGAGATGACTAGAAAAAAACACATTGGAAAGAATGTAATCTGTCAACCACAAAAGAAATCAAGTTGTAGTACAGATGTATCCTCAATATTTATAGGCATGATGGTAGTCAATGGTCATCACATAGGACTAATAGCCTTGAAATATTGATTCACTCCTAAATTCTGTTTTCAGAATCTGAATAGTGTTTGGGTGAAAGTTACCACCTGTCTTTTGTATATGCATTGTATATAACTTAAGGCAGGTTATACAGGTTGTCTCCTTTATCCAAAATGCTTGGGACCTTAAGTGTTTGGGATTTTGGAATATATGTATTTGCATGTAGACACAAAATGATTTATCTTGGAGATGAGATCCAAGTTTAAACAGAATATTCATGTTTCATATGCACCATATATACCTAGCCTCAAGTTAATTTTATGTAATAGTTTAAATAATTTTGTACATGAAGCAAAGTTTGTGTATATTAAACCATCAGAAAGCAAAGGGGCCAGTGAGGATCTCAGCCACCCATGAAAAATGTTTTGGTTTTAAGAATATTTCAGATTTCAGCATTCAGATAAAGAAGACTCAATATGTATGGCCATCTCTGGCTGAAACAAGTTAATTTCATTCATGTGTTATTAGAAGGCAATTGCCTTGCAACTTGGCAGTGTCTCAGAGTATGCACTGTGTGGTTAGATTTCTTTTTAGGTAGCACAGAATAAAGTCATATCCAAACATTAAACATTTCAATGTGGAGATAACTTATGTTCCAGATGCTAAACACATTTACTTGGAAGCAAGTCCCCTTGATTTCAATGAAACGGTTTACTTAAATAATGGCACCATTTTTGTAAAGCAGCTAGTATTCAAAATCCTCTTTATGACAAGGCAACTTGTCCTGAGCAGTAGGACAGTTGCCGGCAGCCATCCCAAAAATAAATCACACAATCCTCATCACTTTCAGCATAATCCCCATCCTTTCCAACTGGACAATAAGCAATAATTAAAGCTGGCTTACATGTTGCCAGCAGCTAAATTGTGCCTACAAAACCAGTTTTCTACAGTAATGCCCTCACCCCCAAAGTAGGCATTGTATTATTCATTGATAATTAGCTGCCACCAAAATCGCTATTTAATTCAAACTGCTGTATTGGATTTAGGCTGCAATCCTATGCCTAATTCCCCAGCAATTAAATCCCATCGGATTCAACAGGAAATAGATTTAAGTGGATCTATGTGTAGTGAGTTCATTTTTCAGTTTCCTGGTGCCATTAGATAAGTAACTTTACAATTTATAAATCCATTGTTCTACAGAGAAATCAGGGATCATTAGATATGGTTAAAATAAACATGTCAAAAGATCACAACTGCTTAAAGAATAGGTTTATTAACAATATTTTCACAAACATTCTAAAGAAAATGTCAGAAATCTTGGAACTTAAAATTTGTTCTCACTGGCAAATATCCCTGAAGGAAAAGGGGGGGAAAGGAGTGAAGGGAAAAGAAATGTGTTATTTTGCATTTCTGGAAACATTTTTCTAATTCCTATGTGTTGGTTTTAGTGCTCCCCCAAATGCTTATTGTATACACCCAACCTTCCTGTTCTGAGAACAACTGAACTTTCCATTCTGTGTAGAATAGCAGGACTTCTCCTAAGCATCTACTTGGCTGCTTTGAACCTGAAGATAGCACAGTTTAGTTATCACCTCACAGAGATGCAAACCCAGTCAAATTAATCTGGAATACAAATTGAATTCAAAATCCACCCTTCTCCAAAATGAAACACCATGCAGTACAAGAATTGTTAGCATGCATTTTGGTGGTTATTTTTGTACTCCAAAGTATGCAGTCTCACCTCTAAAAAGAGAGATTCCTACTGTGTTTTGATTAAAATGTACTCAAGCATTTGATAACATTAATATTTATTGCTTTATATGAATACTGTATTGAAAGCCCAAGCATCCAGTTTACACACAAATTATACAATTATATACCGTTTCACAATGGCAGTGAGCACTCTTTACAATCTACAAAAATCTACTTTACAGAAATTTAAAAATTCTAAATATCAAAAAGGTACAGTTGAAGAAACAGGTATAAATTTGGCAGCCAGGAAATGCGACTGGGAGGTTGCATCTTGATGTCTTTAAATGTCGATGTCTGAAAAATATAATGTGAAGAATTTAAAGCAGTAGTTGTGCTTTGAGCTGGTTTCGGGAAAGAAAGAATTGATGCTGGCTGTCAAAGTAGCATGTTTGAAAATATTCAGTTCAGTTTGAAAATGATGTACAAATAATGGTAGTTTCTATGCACATCTACAACTGCTAGCCCACCATTCAACTCAGGTACATAACTAAGATGTATAATGCAGCAGCATCTCACACCAATCTGATCTGCCTATTTTGAAACAATTATCCAAGGCCAAACATTGCATCTGTTCAGAGAAATGGTCTCAGGTTTGCAAACATTCCCTTCTTTTAAAAACGCTGAAGCTATTGTGTTGAAGTCTGTTCTCAACATAAAAACATTTTCTTGGGAATAAAATGGAAACCTTTCATTCAGGCACCTCAGAAATGTACAAAAGTGTGTTGTTAAAACAGATTTCTTGGAATGTATTTAACCTGGTACTTTCAACAGTGTTTGGATCTTCATGATCTCAGGTGGGCCAAATATTATTTGGTTTCTCCAGAGGTGAAAATGTTGTGTTGTGTAAATGAATTCAGTTGTTTCCAGGGGAAAAAAGCATAAACCTCGGAGTGCAAACATAGGTTTTCTTTAGATCTGCATGTTTTCAAGTATTGTATTCCAACAGTGTAGCTTTTTAAAGCCCACAAAGCAGTCAAATGAAAACCTGGAAACCAAAAAAGAAACCTTATAATTCAGATGCTAATAAAACTGTAACCAAAACCAGAATAAAAACTTCTATAGCATTGGGGAAATGAAGACAGAAAATAATTAAACATGGTAATCTCCAAAAAGTTGTCAAAATTATAATTACTTTCCAGTTTAAAAACTTTAATTCTAAATAAAAAAAACTATACATAGACCACTGATTTGACCATAGAGAAATTTCAGTGGTAAGCAGGACCTGAAGATGTTGATATTTCACAGTAACAAGGACAACTCCTTCAGGATTTAACGTATTGAGAAGTTCAATTTACAGCCTGCTTCTCTTGTAAAACTAAAGGTCCACTTTTATTACATAAAATTATTTATACAGTGTAAAACCAGAGCCTTATGGAAAATACTGCCTCTAAGTATATTTAAATAATTAGTCTTGTTCCATAGGTTCTTCTGGAGCTTCTGTGGCTTCATCGCAGTTTTCCATTGGGGTCTCTGATGTTGTTTCAGGAGTTTCACTGACATAAGAACCCAATTCTTCTGTGTCACTGCAGTCAGCTCTGCTACTAACAGATCCACTGTTTTCACTGTCTTCAGAAGGCAAGTCCTTCTCTGCTTGAGTCTGGTCAGATTCCTCCATTTGATTATTCTCCTCAGAAAGATCTTCTTTCACAGTTAAGGATGTACTGTCTTTATCTTGCTCTTTCCTTTCTGGAATAATTTCTCTTGGTGTCATGAGGGATTCTGGAACAAAGATTGAATTTAGAATGAAATACAGCACCTAAAACAAGATAGCATTCTAAAAAGAACTATATAAATAGCTACATAATTCCTTATATTGCCACTTTTCTAGCAGCAAATTAGAAGCCTGACTATTCTGCATTGTGTTCAGTAAACACAAGACAGTATTTACTCCTCTACATATATTCTTTGCCATTTACTTTACTATAAAGGAGCTGTTTAGCAGTAACTAAAGTACCTTGATTGGGCGGGCTAGAAATAAATATTATTATATTATTATTAAAGATGCATGTCAAGTCATAGGTGCAAGAAAAAGAAAGAAAATTCAAACCGCAATCCTGCCCTGTCCCTCAGTGATACAATAAAATCTTTGGTGCCCTTAATGCTAGGGTGGGCAACCTGTAAACTTCCAGAAGCTACTGGACTGCAGCTTCCATTATTCCTTTCTACTGGCAGTCAGAAGGGTAAAGAATGATTAGTTTCAACAATACAACCATGAGGTGCACAAATTTTGCTTTAACAGCACCCTAAAATCAGTTGCCTGAGTTAGTTCTCCTCTCCCTACTTAACAGCAGGGCTAGGGCTGATGTCATTAAAAACAGGAATCAGCACAGCCAAGAATTGTCAAGTAGAGCAGCCTTACTGAGAGCCTACATTCTCACTGGCCTGAGGAGGGAAAGGCATGGTAGACTACGTAAGGTAAATTCAAGGTTGCACCATTGTAAGGAGACACGTGTTCGCAACAGACAGACCAAACACAGACAGACCTTCAAATATGGGTGCTGATTTAAATTTGAACTAGCTTTAGCTCTAGATCTTACTTGGATCCATTTGACTCACCAATTTGTCTATTAAAAAACTCTGATATTTATACCTTGTAATCCCAGTTCATTTTCAGATTTAAGTCTACATGAAAACTGCCAATGCAGGACCATTTAATACCACCAGCATTTAAGCTGTTTCCAACTTAAATTGTTTTCTGCCTGCCCATATTCATGTGAATTAGTTCAATTAGTTTGATATAAGGTCAGAACCCTGACTTATGTACCTTAAAGCTGACCCACTCATATCAATGAAACTTGCATAAATAGGTAGTGTGTAACTGATTTCAGTGAGCATACTTTTATTAATTCTGGATCTGACCCTTGGAGTTTTAGATAGAAAATTTAAAGTTAACTAATATTCTAAGCACACAAACAGAAAAGACAAAAAGTGACTCAAATAGTGACAGTGAAGCACTACCTTCCTCCTCTTCTTCTTTACAGTGCTGCCTCACACAAATAGTTTCTTTTTCTTTGTCCTGAGATGTAGAGGTTGTTTCAGTCTCTTCCACCATTGCTGTACAAGCTTCACTGGAACTACTCTGACTGGAAGTTTCTGTGACTTCCTCCTCTTTGTCAAATTTAAGTCTTTTAACCTCACGGCCCTCAATTTCTGCTGGATCTTCTTCAACGTGCTTATTTTTTACTGGGCTGCTTTGGATTCTTTCAGGCTCTGATGCTGCCGATTCACTGAAAGACAAAAATGGTGTTGATATAAAACTTTATATTCACATGAAGAGATCACCAGCACATTGTAGCTTACAGAGATGACTTCAAGCAAAGACAATTTCTCTAATTTGGCCACTTGTTTGTGTTAATTAAACTTTCAAGAAACAATCCAAAAGGCCAATCTTGTATCACAAGAAATGAAAAAAGGACATAAAATTGTTTTTGATGTTATTCACAGATGAATGAATGACTCCACCAGCGACAAAACAGCTCTGTTACCATTCACATTAAACTGGGTTCTCAGTAACCAATGCAATTAGTTCTTCAATTAACACTACAGTGGTACCCCGGGTTACGAAATTAATTCGTTCCGCGGTTAATTTCGTAACCCGAAATACCTTCGTAAGCCGAATTCCCATAGGCGCTAATGGAAAAATAGCTCTCTGCTGCCCTCCGGTGGCGGAAAATAGCGCCGCGGTTTTTTCGTAACCCGAAGAAACCTTCGTAAGCCGAAGCAATAAATCCCTATGGGATTTTTTCGTATCCCGAAAAATTCGTAACCCGGCGCATTCGTATCCCGGGGTACCACTGTACAAATTTCTTCAGTATTTTCAGCCTCACTGATGTTAACAGTAACAATCAAATCACTCTGAGGCAGACCATTTATAAACAGCAACCTAGTGTCCCAAGGCAATGATTATTTATGAAACAGGTCCATCTACTAAAATAGAGGGACAGCCTATATCAGAGTGTACATTGTCAATAGGTCAATGACCAAAGCACTATCAAAAAGTGGTAATTGTAAAAATGCAGAACCATTCTGTGCTCTCGTCCATTGCATGACCCGGTTGGGGGGGGGGGGGGGGGGGGAGGAAAAGGACAAACTTTTCCCAGAAAAGAAAAGGCTCCATACACAGAAACCCTTCCCTTAAACCCAGGAGGTGGTATTTTCCTCTCTCCACCACTCCCCAATGGTACAGGCTGACTACTCACACTGCCCTCATGCTGGCTGGGCAGGTAGGGGGCAATACCAAGCCAGGTCTAGTCACCCTATGTGTGTTTGCATGTGTGATTCTGATGGTCCTGTTAGCCTCTCTGCCCCCCACCCTGGCCAATCTGTCCCATCACTAGGCTGCTGCAACACCGCTGTGCTTACTGCTGCTGCTTCTGCTGCTTTCCTTCATGGCGGCTGATTGAAGGGAGCAGACTGGCTAGGGGGAGACAGAGGCTGACAGGATAGGCTGAAACATCCATGCACATGTGCACACGTACACACACATACACAGCGCAAGCAGAACTGGGGTAGTATCTATCCCACCCCTGGCTCAGCCAGCACAACAGATGGGGGAAGACAGGCTGAAGTGAAGGAAAGCGCAGAAGCAGTAACCACAGCCACCCCGGGGGAAAGGGGGGCAGTGAGGAAATTACATCAGGTGTGATTACATTTCCCTTTTTTAATTTCCCAACTTTAACTTGGCCTTAGCACCTGTAAGAGAAGTAAGGATGGTACTGTAGGCTGTTAGCCCCACATCATCTTTTTAATGTGCCCATCTTTCACATCCCAGACCCCAGCTCTATTCTTTCAGCTCTTTTTGATGACTTGCTCTTTCATTCTAAATTATAACCAAAACCCATTAATTCGACACAAAGTCAAAAGAGCAGACCATCTGTCAAATATATGGGTTCTGCATATAGTTTATAATACTTGAAAAAGTGAGTTGTCAGAATGCGAGTGACACATGTACTCAGCAAAAAGAAAGTAGTTTCTCTAAGTGTTGGTGGAGTATACACTACAAAAGAAGTCTTTGTGAAACAAACAAACAAAAAGCTGAGGAAATCTACTTCTACATATACACCTCTTACAAACCTGTTAATTTTGTCCTCTGCTTGTGGGTGTCCTGACTCTTTATTTTCTGGACTGTCTGGTAAACCGTTTGTTGTCATAGGAGGTGACAAAGAAACTTTTGGTCGATTTACAGGTCGGGGAGTTCCAGGACCATTTATGTTGGATCTGCAAAGGACAAGAAAATTCTTACATTTGATTAATCCAGTTTTGAATGTCAGTCTTCCACTGGCTCTTTTATCTGACACAAAATTGAAAAAAAGATTATTAAACTATATGTGACTGAAATGAATAAGATCATTTACTACAGCAAAGAGAATCTGACAGTAAAATCCTAAACATGGCTAGTCGAAAATAACTTCCAATATATTTAATGAGACTGTTATATGACAAGTGAATTTAGGACCTCAGCCCAAATCTATTAAGTCTAGGAAAGAATGAAATTGTTTTAGGAAATTTAGAACACCAAACAAAATGCTATTCAATGAAATCTGTTACATTTGTTGTGATTTCATTGCTGTTGTCCCAAATTTTTAAGTTTTTCTATCTGTTTAACTGAATATTGTTGTACAACAAGTTTATTTTAAAAGATAATGTTTTACCATTTCTTGTAATCTAACAGAATATAAATAATTTACTTTGGCTTCAATCCAAAATCCCCCCAGTATAAACATCCATATGCAGACCTATACTATGCTGAGCCATATGCCCCCCCCCCTACTGAAAAGCCTCATAAGCTGGCCTGCACAGTCATTCCGTGCTTCACGGCAAGCAGGCTGAATTGAAGAAGCATCTGGCTCCCTCCCCATAGACAGATATGAAATGATTAAAGCAGGACTGAGACCCTTGGAGGGCATCAGTGGATCTCAGCAATGATGTCACCATTTTTCATCTGACTATGGGGACATAGCCAGATACTTATCTGATTGTGCCAACTTGCCTGTGCAGGGAGGCCTCAGGGACCTTTCAGTAAGCAGGAGGGGCTTTGGCACTCTGGATGGAGGGAGAGAATGCCAACACTTTCAGTGAGCACCTGCAAAAGGACATCTGCATGCATAAGGAAAATCTCCGGGTGTGTAGATCACTAACAGAATTTGGCCTGTCTGAAAAAACATAAATCATGCTTCATTTCCACATGGATGCCAAAAATAATGCATATACCTAGCTCTCCACAAAGGTTATCTTTTTGAAAAGAGGGCTCATCCAAAGTATTGACATTGTGTTTAAATACCCTAAGTTAAAAAGATTTAGGTACACAAATGTTAAAGCCATCATCTTACATTTTCCATTGCAGTTATACTCTGTTTAAGAACACTCTTCTCTTACCTTTCAGAATAACTTGGTGAGTTTCCAGGAAACATTACACCATTCATCCTGTTTAAACTGTTGGAATTATTTTTTCTACAAGAAATAAAATTGCTGTAAGATTTCTACAGTACTCTTCTTGCTTTCAGCTAAAAATGTCCAGACTTCCAAAACCCCATTAAGTATTCTTTATCTTTGAAATTAGTACTTTTGTAAGGCTATTATTTACCTTCTGCCCTGAGACATAATGCCTACCATGTTTAACTAGTAAAACAAACAATAATTTAGAAACAAAACTGTACTTTTTATTGGGAAACACCACACACTGTTTTGTTTTAATCAGCTGTCATTTCTTATTCCCACTGCTCCCAACATTCCAGTATCATAAGATCAATTAAGCCCTGGCAAATACAGGACAACAGCAAGATCTTATCCATTTAAATATGTATACAGTTCCTCATGGCATTCTGCTCATGTGCAAATGGCTCACTACGTTGACCAAGCACTTTCCTCCATATCACTGCAAACTGTGTACCTCAATAAAGTAACGTTTTAAGCAGCCACACAGTTGGCGCTTTCTCTTTATGTACAGTGCTTTAACCAAATGCATGCTAACCAATATAAGTGGACAATCATGTACTCTGCAAATTTTATAAACTATATGGGGTAATGGAGCTTGTGCCTCTGCAGTGCTACACTCAACAAACTCATTTATCTCATTAGTTCATTGACTAATCCTTCAAAAAACCCACTTCTAAGTATGTTCATAACTAGATATGGGCAAAGTGTGCCTTCCATAAACAGAATGGCTTCTTCCACTGCCAGAAAGGCTCTCAGTTCAGCAGAGAACTAAGCAGAGAGAAGAGGGAGAACCCAGTTCCTACTCCCCAGTTATCCCAGTCCTCTGGAGCAGACTTTCTGGGTAGTAATGGGTTGCATGGTGAAGGTAAAAATCAATGAAAACTGTTTCCCTCCACTTTTCATTTGCAAATGTGTTTACACCAGAGGATTTTACTCACAAAGTGCTCTCATCAGCAGAAGGAAATTCAGTTCCAGGTATATGCATGCAAGTACTCAGAGACTTTAAACGTCAGTGACTTATTTTAATTAATTATGTAGCATAATTTGTTCTGGGAAATAGCATACAATGGTCTAATCTGCACTGCAGAAATAATGCAGTTTTAACTGTCATGCCTTAGTGCTATGGAATTCTGAGGGTTGCAGTTTTGTGAGATATTTAGCCTTCTCTGTTGGAGGGCTCTGGTGCCACAAGGAACTACAAATCCCAGGGTATTGAGCCATGGCAGTTAAAGTGATGCCAAACTGCATTATTTCTGCAATGCATGCAATTCCTCGGAACAAATAATGCTACGTAATTAATTAAAATAAGTCACTGACATTTAAAGTCTCTGACTACTTGCATGTATATATCTGGACCTGAATTTCCTTCTGCTGGTGAGAGCACTTTGTGAATAAAGTGCAGTGCAGTGCAGATTAGACCAATTAGAAACTATACAGATCATCATCAAGATATTAATCTGCCCTTGTCTCCCTTAGAGCAAAACTGTAATAACAATGCAAGCATAAAATGAAGATGACTGCTGTGTGTTAAAAAAAAAACCTATTATGCAATGCCATGGTAATACCAGAGAATCACAGCTTTAAACATTGCCACATTTAATTCTTTAGATGCAATTCAAGCTCTTTCCTTATTTGTGTTTCCTGGTCTTTTCAAGAACATTCAATTTTTTTTGGTTCCTCAGATACTATTCCAATTTTCCTTTGCTATCAAGCATGACCTTGCAAAATGTTCATTGTTTTATTCATTCTAGCATTTGCTTCCCTAGCCTGTTCCTCAGGCAATTCCAAAACTCGATCCTTAAATGTCACGCCAATGCCTTTTTTTAATATTACACATGTATTCCATTGTAACTACAGTGGGACCCTGTTATCCATTAGAGTTTGGTTCCAGAATTGCCCGTGGATAACAAAATTCATGGGTGCTCAAGTCCCATTAAATATAATGGCATAGCAAAATGGTGTCCCTTATATAAAATAGAAAGCCAAGGTTTACTATTTGGAATTTATACTTTTTAAAATAAAATATTTTCAAGTCATGGGTGCTTGAATCCATGGATAAAAATATCCATGGATAAGGAGGGCCGACTGTACATTCCATTTTAACTGTTATGGTAACATCCTGTGGAATGCTGGTGTCTGTAGTTTGGTAAGGAACTAGAGCTCTCTGGCTGAGTAGTCTAAATAACCGTCCCTAAACTACAAATTGCAGGATTCCAAAGGATGATGCTTTGGCAGTTAAACTGAAATCATAGCACTGTAACTATGTAGTGTGAAAGAGCCTAGTTCTAGGTTATATGGAAAGGAAACATCTACCTCTAAAGTACAACCTTGGTTCTTATTAGGTTCTTCCAGTTTCAAGTTAGCATTTTAACCAGCTCTGCAGTTACCAGTTAGGCTTATGAACTAATAACAACTCCACTCCTATAAAGTTTGCTGAAAAACAGAAACTTCAAACTTCTTCCATTTCCATGGGAGCCACTTCATTGTGAAAGGTGACACGGTGTTTCATAGCTTCACACTGGCCATCAAGATAAAAGTTAGGTTTCAGCAGAACAGAAGTCCTATCTTTTCAATATTTATAATATATGTGCTTGTTTCCAGACCCTGAAGAAGGCCTTTTCTCATTGTAGCGGAAACGTGTTGGGCTTTTTAACACTGAATAAACAGTTGACCATCCTAGAGCACATGGAGCTTGTCTCCTCACTGTTTTCTGCTTTACGACGTGCTTTTCAGTACTCTTTTCATTACTATAATTAGCTCAGAAGGCATAAACATAACTGCATCTAAGCCTGCTGGAAAGCTATTCTACTGTCCCTCACTATTTAAACCAGGGGTAGGCAACCTGCGGCCCACGGGCCGGATGCGGCCCGGCGAGGCCTTGGGACCGGCCCCAGCCCAGTCCTGCCGCCGATTGCCGCTGGGGCCTTTGGTGTCTCACGCGAGGGGCATGGTGGGGCAATTGTCTATAGAAGCCTCAGAAACATGCATTTATCTTAACATTTTTTAAAAAATCAGCATTTTTTTTGCGTGTCCTCCATTTTTTGTTTAAAAAGTGCCCTCCATTTGAAAATTTTGTCCTACATTTGTCCTGGTTTATTTATTTATTTAAATTTTTTAAAAATTATTTAATTATTTATTTTTTGTTTCCCCCCAGTTGTCCTGAGGGACAGCAACCTGCCCCCAGCTCAAAAGGGTTGCCTACCCCTGATTTAAAACCCTGTCAGGATCACCCTGACAAGAGCCAACTATGGTCTCCTGCAGGCTAACCAGCTAAGATGGATTCTATACTTTAGTATTCCTGAATTACAATTTGTTTGGGCCTGATCTCAATCTTTCCAGCCTACTCTTCCCAGTCTCTTCCCAGAATGATCTTATGCAGCATCCTTTCAACAACGATTACTTAAAATTATTAACTTTAAATTCATTATAGCATGCAGCCATGTTGGCTATAAATCAATATCAAATTATTGTTCTAGCAAGACCCCATATTATATGCCAGCAGGACAATTTCTTACACAGCTAGGAGTCCTAGTGAGAATATGATGATTGCTTATCCCTTTCAAAGAAAGGAAAGAGCACTGATAAGTCACAACTAACTTTATAGAGAGTGTGGTGATCTCAAACATGGAAGAAAATTCCCATGAGCTTTGTTTGAAAAACTGCAAGAAAAGCAAAGATTGTACTCACTCTGAAGATGGATACACACAACTGACAACCATGACATTCTGTGGAACAAATGAAAAGAGAACAAAAGAATATAAATATACCTGGAGTTTTCAAAAATGAAAGACTGACAATTGGTTTTCTGCAACACATACAAACAACCTGACCTCTTGGCCCTGTGGAAGCTGCTAACCAGATTTCTGGTGACAAATTATTTTAAAAGTTCTTGAATAATACCAACAAAGTAACAGAACTTCAGAATACAAAATATCTGAAGTGCCTGAAGTGTTATTAAATGTCTGCAAACATTTCATGGCACCACAACTAATCAACCAGCAGCTGGAGAAAAGAGAAGAACCTTAACAGGAAACAAAGAATTTCCATGTATTCCATAAAAAGAATCTGAAATTATACTATTTTTCCTGTTCAAAACACATTCCATGTGCAGGAATACAAAAACCCAGTTTACAAACACAGTATCATGGAAGTAACAATATCCAACCTGAGAGAATCACATGGTCAATAGTCACTTCAAACACAAACTTAGTCTTTTTCCCTGCACATTTTCACAAATTCTTGCTGGAGAGCCACAGCTATCAAATTTGGTCATGCCTGGACATGTATCAACATCCCCTATGTCACTGTGTATATAGAACAGTAAGAATGGAAGAACATGAAAGGAAAAAAGAGAAGGCAGATAATTTTAAACTCTAAATCTCTACTCAAGATATATCCCCAACTAAAGGAGAATGGCTACTCCAACTGCTCTCCTTATGGGGCATTCAAGAGAATAAAATTTAGCCATTGATAATGTCCTCCAACAGATTATCTGTTTTGATTTTTAAAATCTCAATTACAAGTTATGCATCCCTTATCCAAAATGCTTGGGAAGTGTTCAGTATTTTGGATTATTTTTTTTCCGCATTTTGGAATATCAGTATTTGCATACATATAAAAAAAGATGATGAGGCTGGGGAGAGATTGAGGATCTGTGAAATGGTGGGAAGCATTTATTCCTGCCATTTCAGAGATCCTCACATTGCCTCTCTCCATCCTTGAAAACAGAATATGGGTACATAAAATGCTACTTGTGTCGTAGTTCAAAAAGCTTTGGATTTCAGAGTACAGTCCTCCCTCCATTTGCACGGTCTTGACTTGCGTCCCTCGCTTATGCATGAGGGACGAATGGGGGAGAACGAATGGGGCATGTGCCTATATTCAAACCTATGGGGCTTGAATATAAGCGACACTCCATTTTCACGAGTGTGTCTGGAACGAACCCTCCATGAAAAAGATGGGGAGACTGTACTTTTGATATTCAAATTCCAGGTAAGGGATACTCAACTTGTTATTTGTTATATAGTGTAACTGCAGTTTAAGTCGAAACAAAAATTCAGCTAGCAGGCAGCTGTTACCTTTTCAACTCCTCTAAGAAATTTGTCTGTTCCTGTGTAATTCCTCCTTGGATCAGTCAGCAGCTCACAGAGTCGCTGTATAGTAAAGGGGATACTGTAACAAAATGCAAAGATGTTAAATTTTGCTTTGACAGAATGAGGGGAGTTTAACTTTTACTATCTTACACAATGTCTTGTGAGTGTACATGAGTACTGTAACTACACAGTTACTGGACACTCCTGTTTAGTACCACTAAAAATGTACCAAAATAAATAAGCAGTAGATGGTGCTGCAGTATCATAGACTCACTTATGACCATGAATTCACTCCCAAATGCCTCAGGATGTTGAAAGAAATCCAGAAGGTTCACACAAACTTAGTTATCAATGTGCCATTAGTATGGTCAGAGAAGCAAACTACTGAGGATCTGCATCATACAATAGATAGGTTTGCTCACTGGCTTCCCTGAGCAGTTATTTCCCCCATATCTAAAGGAATGTGGATGAAAAAGTGGTAAGGCTAACATTCTAACACTACTAAACATTCATTTTAGTACAGCAATATATATCAAAATAGTCCTGGGGGAAATAAACTGAAGTGCAATTTTCCAAAGGGAGAGTAAGATGAGCATTTTCAAAACATTTTTTAAAAAAAACTGGAGATTAAATTGATTCTCAGTGAATTGAGGGAATAGTGTAGTAAGAGTTTAAAGCAGGGATGAGAACTTTGGAGCCATCCAAGCTGCAGTTGTTGGACTACAACTCATAGCATTCGTTATAGGCAGCTTTGAGCTTATGCAGGCTTGTTATAGGCAGCTTTGAGCTTATGCAGAAGCCGCCGGGAGAATGGGAGAGTGGTGTGCGCGTGAGGCAAGCACAAGCCCCATTATGTTTAGGGGATGTTTAGCCTGGAGAATAGAAGGTTAAGAGGTGATATGATAGCCCTGTTTAAATATTTGAAGGGATGTCATGTTGAGGAGGGAGCAAGCTTATTTTCTGCAGCTCCAGAGAACAGAACCCGGAACAATGGATGCAAGCTACAGGAAAAGAGATTCCACCTCAACATTAGGAGGAACTTCCTGACAGTAAGGGCTGATCGACAGTGGAACGCACTCCCTCAGAAAGTGATAGAGTCTCCTTCCTTGAAGGTCTTTACACAGAGGCTGGATGGCCAACTGTCGGGGATGCTTTGATTTGGATTTCCTGCATGGCAGGGGGTTGGACTGTATGGCCCTAGTGGTCTCTTCAAACTCTACAATTCTATGATTCTATGACTAATGGGGCTTGAGCATACATGTTTTTTGCCTTACACGGGGGAGTCCAGAACAGATCCCCCGCATAAGGCAAGGGCGGACTGTATACATTTATATAATTAAAAGCCCAGCACAATAAAAAAATTCAGTATTAATGTATGATTTCTAAAACTAGAGAAGAGTGAATGGGAAGCATAGCTGAACTTGACTTCAACTGCCACGAACACCTGCCTGAGTAAGGGAGCATTTAATGTCTTGCAGCTGAGCTAGTACAAACTGAACACTAGATCCATGCTAACTATGGCCGGTTACAGACCGGCACTTTAGTGCGTGATGAGCACGCACTAGGGTTACAAAAGGGCGGCACTGTCCTAACCCTAGTGCGTGCTCGTCACGCACTAAACGGCGGCAGCCCTTCCATACGGCTGCCGCTGTGAGGACGTCACGGCCGCGTCGCCTGTAGACGGGGCGGCGCGGACGTGATGTCCTCAATCGGCGGCAGGGTGCCTAGGGCGCCCTTTCCACGGACCAGGAAGGAGCTCCGTTTCGGAGCTCCTTCCTGGTCCGCGGCGCCGCTTTGCTTCACTGGGTGCAGCCTTCAGACAGCTGCGCCCAGCGAAGCAAGGGAGAAAGGGGCCAAGCGGCCCCTTTTTCCCCCTCCCCGCCGCCGCGGGGTGTCCTTGGGGCTTGAAGCCCCAAGGACACCCCTTTTCAGGCTGCGGGGAAGCGGTGTTTTGCTGCTTCCCCGCAGCCTGAAAAGCGGCGGATCGGGGCCTCAGCAGCTGCCGTTCTAGCAGCTCAGGCCCCGATCCAGCAGGGAAAGGGGCGGGTACAGCCCGCCTCAAAGAGGCGGTCTGTAACCTGCCTATATTAACAATTGTGAGCTAGCTTCAGAAATGCCCATAGAACATAAAGAAAACACCATACCTAAGGTGATGATGGGTCTTTATTTGAATAGCATCATAAACCAAGATTTGAAGTTGGTTTCAGACAGTAGAATACAAGAAATCCTACTAATACTTAACTGTGCTTAAGGATGGTATTAACCACGATTAAAGGGAAGAGACATACAGTCCAGACTGGCTCCTGATTTCTAGCCACATTAAAACATAGCCAACTATGAGCAGATGGGGAAGGATAGCCCGTGTTCACCCAGCTTCTCCCTGGGTTGGAGTGAGGATGGGCAGGTGTTCACACACTCATTCACGTACCTAACCAGGACCTAGAGGTCCTCTCTACCTTTCCAGCAGCCAATCCATCTGAGAAGCCCCAGTTGCCCTGTCTGGTATGGAAACGGGGCACACAGCTACACATACGTTGCCAGGCACTCTGTTTCCACATCAGATGTGGCAGGTGGGTGGGGGGGGGGGCTCCGGGGCGGGGTGGGGTGGGGGGGGGGGGAGGAGGACGGGGGGGGGGGGGGGGCGGCGCTGTCTGAACAGCCTGGTTTTGGCACGAGTTTCTTAGAAACTGTGGAAAATCAGAGCTATTTTACTCTGGGGTCAGACCAGATCCATGTCTGCACAGGCAGGATCAAGGCCAATCCTGCCACGAATGTGGCCATTATGTCACCATTATGTCTGCTTGAATATACAAGTATTTAAAAAACTTCTTCTTAACCATTAAAACTAAGAGTCACTGTGTTTTAGAACATTCATATTTTTGAACTGCATGAAACAAAGGTGGGGTACAGACCGCCAAAAAGATGCACCTCCTCGGCGCCTCTCTTTGCTGCACTGGAGCGCTGCCGCCTACATACGGCACTGAGCAGCTGCGCAGCAAAGGAGCTGTAAAAAGCAGCTCCTTTTTGTGGCACTGCAAAGCGCCAGAGACAGCTCTGTTACGTTGCAGCTGCGCAGCGCCATCTGTAGGCGCCGCCGCTGTGACGTAATCATTGCACGTGCTGTTTGTATGGTGCTGCGCAACTGCAACGCGCTGATGATGTGCTAGGGTTGCGGGGCATGTGCAAGCGCTGCCCCGAGGCAACCCTAGCACGTCGTGGATGCACTGCAAAGGGCCTGTCTGGAGAGGGTCAAAGAAACCAAAAAAACAATTACTTTCCAACTTAAAGTAGTTCCAGCAAAATTAGTAGTTAAAATAAATATTCTGTGCTTACATCATGTTCCCTTGAAATTTAATCATCCAGTAAACTGTTGAAAAGCTGTCATGCAAAATAGAAAATACAATCTTTAAAGAGTATCAGCTCATCAACTCTTCTCAAACTGAGCTGAAAGGAGTTAAGTAAGTGATTTTTGTACGAGGAGAATTCAGATAGTTTCCTACAGTACTTTGAACTTTGCCAATAAACATTTATTAATAGCAATGATTCATTTTGTTGCACATATGGTTGAAAATTACTACAATATGAAGGTAAGAATAATAAATCATGCATTCCAAAAAACAAGTAGGGATTGATGTAAGATTGCATACCCATTAAAGCCAGTGACTATTTTCAGAATACGTTCTTTCATCTCCTCAAAGGGAATATACTCCACATTGGGGTTAGGTGGGCCTCTTGGCTCAGGAGCAGAAGTTCTGAAGTCATCCATCACTTTCTCCAATTTGAAAATAAAATAGCCTTTGAACTGCGACCACTGAATCCTAAAAAAGAAACACACAGAGCTTGCTTAACAGCATACCAAAAAAAAAAAAATCACATGCTTGCCATATTTATATTAAAGCAATAAAGCAAGCACAGCTGAGTTAGCTTTAAAATTACCTGCAGGCAAGCAAGACAAAACAGAGATCCAACCATTTATATTATGTATTTTATGTTATGCCTGCGAGCCAAAACACAAAATCTAAATCACTAACTCAACAGGGCACTTTCTGCCATGACACCCCCAAAACTGGAACTAGAGATGCAAATGTGAGAAGAATAAAGGGGGGGGGGGACAGGACTAAATGGATTAATGACAGCTGAAAATAAAGATCAAAAAAGACTGCTGAGCAGGGATGCAAAAACCACAGAGAAAGTGGCTAATGGTACTTTCTGTTCTCTAACAAAATCCGTGCCCACCACCCATTGCTTTGGAGTTGAGTTTGCTGTACTTTTACACCCTACTGTGAACCCCAAGGACTAGGGAAACATTTCCCATTCCTGCAGCTGTAGTGGTAGAATAGGTCTAATGGACTGGGGTTAAGGACAACTAGTTTGTGGAAGAGCACAGCCAGCCTGTCAGTGAAAGATAGGAGAGAAAGTGAGATTAGCGTGTTGTCATTCACACTATAGTCAAGGCTTGTTTATAAAATGCTTCAGATCTACTCATGCATAAACTAAACCTGCATGGACTTTTACTCTGTACTGTACACACCCATGCAATTTCAGGCATTATACATTCAATGAATCTGTAATAACCAAAGCTTAAAATTATAACACTTTTAAAAACTAGAAGTGGAGCCAATATTGGGGCTGGAGGTTTGGGAGAATACACTGTGAGTTGAGAATTGTCACAGCTTTCCTCAGCTGTTCAATGAAACTTTCTCCCCCGGGTATGCAAATACTAAAGAAGTATGTCTCAGAGCTCATTTCTTGCTGTTTTTTTAAATATCGAAAGTGGAAGCTATTAGAGATACCTATAAATTCTTCACAGCCTATAACTTATTATGTAAAACACAGGCCTTTAATACAGTGTGTTCTTGCTATACACTAGGGGTTGGTTCCAGGAAACTGCCCCCCACCCCGATGCAAAAGCCCAGTCATGCTCAAATATAATTAAAAGATTAAAAAAGTGTTCTGGACCCAAAAACAAACATAGATTTGGCACTAGCTTAGTTTGGCACTGCAGCATGTGGTAAAATGATGATATTATCAGAGCACTTATCCAGTAGAAGCAAATTAGAATGGTTAAGGTCTGCAAATAGATACAGTGGACACTCTCCTTATGCGGGGAATCTGTTCTGGCTCCCCCTGTGTAAGAGAAAATCCTATGCTCGAGCCCCATGGGAAATATAGGGGCGCGCGCCATTGTTTTTTCCGCATAGGCTGGAGGCCGCGTAAAATGTGTCCGCGCATGGCTCAGGCACACTGTACCTTGATATTGTGCAAAATGTGCAGGACACCTTTCAATACCTCCTGAAACATCCTCTTGTGACAAACTGGCAGTCCACTGCAAAAGCTTAACCAGACAGAATAAATCTAAATCCAGTAGCACACCATCCTGAATAGTGTATAGTTACAGTCGCCAAAAAATAAAGGAAAAAGCAACACATAAAATGCTGGATAGGATCCAAAGAACTATGAGTAAAGGGGGAAAAAAATGTGTTACTGCTCTTCTGTAAAATTTTACACATGAGATAGAAGACTTTTCACAGTACAGTACAACTAAAGTGTTTTGCACTGGAATATAAGAAAAGATTGAGCAAGGAAAGCATGGTTTGTACTATACAAATTCTATAAACAAAAAAACAAAACAAAAAAATGAGAGCTGGCGGCTCCAAGTCTTGCTAAGTTCACACCCTTTGGATTTGGAATTTCTTTTCTAGTATAACACTCTTCTACCAAGATAAAACCAGTCCTTCTACAAGAGGAAGATGTTTTGTGCTAACAAAGGACATTTCTGGACCCAATCCAATTACATTGTCCATTTCCTTTTTCTTAAACGAAGTTCTCTGAGTGTGATTATTTCAGATAAAATGTGAAAGAAAAAACTGCATGAATTCAGTATGTTAAGAAGGGATCCATAGTTTAAGACTAGAAGGTTCTACAATAAACAATCAATTTAAAAAAACATGCTAAATCTGAAGTGCTTATTTAATACAGTATTTAGAAAGCTGCACATATCAAACTTGGATAATCAGAATGCGAAAGCCGTATTCAGAAAAGTTAAATCAAAATACAAAGTACCTGTCAGATTTAGTAATGCAAATTCAGGGCAAAGAAACTGAACACTATCAGGATGTACCAACTGCATCTTTTGAGAACTCAAAACCAACAATTGCAATTTTAACATGTTGCTGGAAAGCTGCAAATCTTATGTTAACAAACTCAGATTTAAGTGGAATAAAGAATCAGAATTTCTTATACAGTCGGCTCTCCTTACCTACGGATTTTTTATGCACAGATTCAAGCATCCACAGCTTGAAAATATTTTTTTTTAAACCCTATGAATTCTAAATGGCAAACCTTGATTCTTCCATTTTATTTAAGGAACACCATTTTACTCTGCCATTATATTTAATGGGACTTCAGTGCCCATGGATTTTGTTATCCATGGGGGATCCTGGAACCAAACCCCAGCGGATAACAAGGTCTCACTGTACAAGTTAATCAATAGCTTTAGCTTCTATAGCTGGTGTTTCACTATTTAAAATTGTGGTTGGTTCAACAAAAATTAACATTTGTGTGTACAGAACACTATAGTCGGCCCTCCTTATCCACAGATTCAAGCATCCACAGCTGGAAAATATTCCAAGAAAGTATACATTCCAAAAAGCAAATCTTAATTTTCCATTTGATATAAGGGACACCATTTCGCTCTGCCATTATATTTAATGTGACCTGAGCATCCACGGATTTTGTTATCCACGGGGGATTCTGGAACCAAACCCCAGCAGGTAACAAGGTGCCACTCTACATATTTTTAGGGAAATGTTGGCTAGCCCAGGTAAATATAGACTATCTAAAGAAATAAATTCCTCTTTGAAGTACAGTGTGTCCTTGTCTTACGCAGCTGAAAGCTGCGTATAGGACGCTGGCATATGACGGAGGTGCATTGGATATGATATGATAGCTCCATCTGGACTAGCTCCGCCCTCCATAACTGCCATCCGCCGGCCTGAGAGGGAGGTCACCAGGCAGGTCCAGCTCCATCAGGACTAGCCTGAAGGAAGGAGACTCTGCCCTCCATAACTGCCATCCGCCAGCCTGAGAGGGAGGTCACCAGGCAGGTCCAGCTCCATCAGGGCTAGCCTGAAGGAAGGAGACTCCGCCCTCCATAACTGCCATCCGCCGGCCTGAGAGGGAGGTCACCAGGCAGGTCCAGCTCCATCAGGGCTGAAGGAAGGAGACTCTGTCCTCCATAACTGCCATCCGCCGGCCTGAGAGGGAGGTCACCAGGCAGGTCCAGCTCCACAGGTTAGCCTGAAGGAAGGAGATCCGCCCTCCATAAATGCCAGCCGCGGTCTGAGAGGGAGGTCACCAGGTAGGTCCAACTCCATCAGGGCTAGCCTGGAAGAAGGAAGAGCCCTCCCTCCAATTCATCTGCCTTGGTCCAGGCCTCAGAGGAAGAACCACTGGACCTCATCCCCTTTCCCTCCACCATTCCCTGCTCCTTTTGTTTCGTGTCTTTTAGATTGTATGCCTGAGGGCAAGGAACTGTCTGATTAAAAATAATAATTGTAAGCCGCTCTGAGAGCCATTAGGGCTGAAGGGCAGGGTATAAATACCTAAATAATAAATAAATAAATAAATAAATAAATAAATAAATAAATGATATGGATGTGTCCAACAGTGGCTTTTTGGGGGCTAAACATTTTACAACATAACAATTTTGCATTAGGAAAATTTTTTAAATTTTTTAAATCTTCACTTACATTTAATTATACCTATAATTTTGTGTTTAACTGATGCTTAACAAGACTGAATCCTTTAGCTAAAGTACCCCAAGGTAAAAAAAACCCAACTTTCACCATCCATTGTTCAATGACATCAGGATCTTACTGCCCTATATACACTGGAAAATGGATATTTACTGATGTCAACCTGGCTTAAATATTTTCTGGATATATAATAAACTTATACTAATCCTTATGATTAACATATTATTAGGTTCTATGCTTTCTCTCACTCTCTTTGTATTTGCAGGAAAAAAATCAATTAAAGAACCTATTTGAACCTGGATACCACACTTAAGAGGGGCCGGTTAAGACTGGCATGAAAAGCTGGCTTCCAGCCCACTGGGGGGGGGGGGGGAGCCATGGCATACGCACAACAAACACCCCATGATGCCCGGAAGCTGGCTTCACGCTGCCCGGCTGCCCACACAGCAGCTGGCTTCTGGAACTTTGGCGACACAGCATTTAGATGCTGCTGGAGCAGCTTTTTGCCAGCATTTGAATTGATTTCATGGTTGAGTGGGGAATTGAACCCTGGTCTCCAAAGTCTTAGTCTAAAACTCAAACTACTATGCCATGCTAGCTTATTAGCCTTCTCTATTAATTTGTCAAAACCTTTTAAAACATCCATTTACTGAACTTGATATTTTGTCAGGAGAAGTTGTATTCCTTATTTGAAAACTATTTTCACCAAATGCAACTACAGTACTATTAGAAGTGCCGGTAAGGCATCTGGATGAAAATTGATAGTACTGCTAATGCAGTGGCAACACCTATGATGCCAAAACTGTACAACAGTATTGGATCCTACCATGTTTTGAATCTTGTGCAGTAGGAATGAGCAACCCAAACAAATAAAAATGCACCAAGACTTTTCAAAAGCAAGGAAAATATCTCAAAAAAAGCATACCTCTTTAAGCCACAGTGGTATGATTTCTACTGCATGACAGTTTACAAAAGATTAATTATTATAAGAAGGCAAACTCTAAAGCACTGCCATTTTCTGTCTGAGCTCCAAGTGAGCTTAGCAGTTTTATCAGTTTGGTTGCAAAACTGTTTTCCTTGCTGACAACTTTCACCCATAACTTGATTCTGCCTACTGACGTTTTCATTCTTCTTGTTACCATGGCTTCAACACAACAATGCTGCATCAAGTCTCACAAAGGAATGTACAGAATACAGCACAGTAGCTTATTCAGCAACTGAGGGCTATACTTTAATGAAAGAAAAATTAGCACAAATGATTTCTCTACCACATTGGCTTTTCAACCTTAACCCAAAATTTGGCCACATCCTGCATAATGCATGACTCTATTCTAAACGGTCATATATAGCACCCAAGATGCATGCCACATACAATGCACCAAAGATTCCTGCTACTTACCTATTCTTTAGGCAACTGAGGGTAGGAGGCAGCAGTTTGGGGAGGGCATGTGGGCACAACCTCTACCTCCAAGCTGCATGGAGGCTTCTCAGCTTTACAATAAAATTTCACAGAAAGAAAAACAGTTCTTTCCCATTTGCCTTGGGGGGTGGCAATGATTAGCCTACCGCATATACTTGAAATAAGTATATAATAAATAGGAAAACGACTAGGAATGGGAAGGACAGCTACGGAAGATTTGAAAAGATTCTAAAAAGTAAAGACATACAACTGATCTCTAAAGTAAGTATTGTCCAAACCATACTATTCCCCATCACCAAGTATGGATGTGACATCTGAAGAAGATGGTGAGAAAAAAGATCAATTCATTTAAGATGTGATGCTGGAGAGGATACCTTGGACAACAAAGAAAATAAATAATTGGGTTCAAGGGTGAATAACAACAACAACAAAAGAACAGATCAAGCCAGAACGCTCCAGAAGCCAAGAAAACGAAACTGTGGCTGCCATGCTTTGGCCACATCATGAGACAACATGAGTCACTCAAAAACAAAACAAAAACAAAAAACCAATAATGCTAGGAAATGTGGAAGGCAGCAGAAAGAGAGTGAGACCACCCAAGAGAAAGGAGGCCCCAGGCATCGCAGGCTCCAGGGGAAACAAAGTGGCTGCAGTGGCTGGGGAGAGGCAGGGAGTGAGGGATCTTGGCTGGCTTAATCCCAATTGCCTGGATTCCAAGTAAGACATAAGTTTAAGGCACACAAAGGCAATACTGTGATCATGGTATCATGGCTTGTGTTGTGGACTTCTGTGTGTGCCTGAAGGTGACATTTGAATTTCTGAATTCTTGAGCTTGGGCAGAGTGCCCCAAGCCACTCTCAGGGTCGTTGTTGTACTGTGAGGAGGACCATTTGGTTGTGTGATGTGAATGTGACGTCCCTGAGTGTGTGTGTGTGTGTGTGTGTGTGTGGTGTGTTAGTGATAAAATGCCTCTGAGCATGGGCAGAGCACCTGGTCAGTTGGCACCCCTGCTGCCCCTGTCTCCCGGAATTTTGTTTGGGTGGCTCTCGTTCCCTTTTCCAGCCACCATACTGCAGAAATAATCCAGTTTGGCACTGCTTCTAACTGCAAGGCTCCCTGCATGATGGGATTCTGGGCACAACAAACCACCAAGCCCAGAATTTCATGCATGGAGCCTGGCAGTGTCTCAACATGTCACAACAAACTACAATTCCCAGGATTCCCTGGTTTGAGAAGGAAATTGCCTCCACGCTTCCAGATCACAGCCCCAGAGAATGAGTCTACAGATATCAGGGTTGCCAATTTAGTCCACTTCTACACTGCATTTCGATTTAATATGATATATATGATGATGATGATGATGTGTGATGTAGAAGGATCTTGTAGCACCTTGAGTCTCACTGAAAGAAAGTTGGCAGCATAGCTTTCCTACTTAAGCGTATTCCTCAGATGCATGGGAATTGTGTTCATGTGGCACCAGAGCCCTTTCTCACAAACTACAATTCCCGGGTTCCCTAGCACTGAGCCAGGGCAGTTAAAGCGTCTCAAACTGGATTATTCTTGCAGTATGGATGACCTTGAGCATTTTTAAAAAGAAGGTCCAAAACACTGCAGAAATAATCAGTTTGTGACCCTTAACTCCTCTGCGCGTGCTAACGGAATCCTGGGAATTGTAGTTCATGTGGCACCAGAGCTCTTTCTCACAAAACACAATTCCCAGGGTTCCCTAGCACTGACCCAGGGGCATTAAAACAGTCTCAAACTGGATTATTTCTGCAGTGTGTCTTGGACCCAACTCACGCTGCATCTTCACTCCAGACTCCAGAGACAACCAGTTTCATACTCGTTTTAACTGCCAGGCCCAGTGCTATGAAATCCTGGGAATGTAGTTTTGTGTCACACCAGAGTTTGCTGAGAGAGAGGTTAATGTCTCTCCGAAAACAGAATCCCAGGATCCCTAGCAGTGAGCCATGGCAATTAAAAGGGTGTCAAACTGGATTTTTTTCTGCAGTGCGTTGCAGCCGAACACGTTTCTATTTGGCACAAAGCTCCTGAACCCCTTCATGTCAAAATAAATATATTAAAGGACTGAAAGATTCTTTGTTGGTTCAATGGAGATTTGAGGGTTGAAATAAGTTACAATTATTTTATTCAATTAGTTACGTTTATATTGCAAAACATGGGCCATTTTAACATTATGGGAATTTCGGGAATTGTGACTGAATATCATGTGATCTGGGGGGATTCAGCGGTTTTGGACAAACATTTCTGGATTATCTTCGAGGCTGTTGGCAACATTGCACGCAGCATCCCTTCCGTATGGTCCCATTAAGCACTCAACATCCCCCCATCTTATTTTTCTCCCCTACTACTACCACTACTGACTCTGCCTCGACACCACTATTCATACTCTCCAGTCCTGCCCAGGTTTGGACAGGCTTTTCCCACCCTCGGCTCCCATACTCTCTCCAATCCCTGAGGACCTACCCAATGCTGCCTCAGTTAACCCTGAACACCTTCCCCTTGCACGACACACACTTTTTGACTGACCTTCATGGCTTCTGCTATTATTTCCACACTATTTGCATCACGCCCCCTACCAACTCCACAACCCCTACATACACCTCCTCTTCTTCTAAAACTTGCAAATCCCCCTAGCCTTTAGACATTTATCACCAACCACCAACCTTATCCCCCAACTGCCTTTTCCCGGACCTGAGGCAAACTCTTAAAATCTCTAGTTATTTCCACGGGCCCCCTCTCTTTTCCCACCTTTTTTCAGTTTTCCCGTCTCGTTTATGTGAGGTGAGTGCTTGGAGGTTTTGTTAGATATTGTGCATGTTTTTCAGCATTTACAGCATCGGGCTAAAATCAGGCAAATTATCAAATTTAAGCCTGGAATTACTTCAACCTTTACATACTTTTTACACATCCCTATGTTTTACCCTTCATTTATCCATAAGTCATAGCAAATTCAATAATGTTGGCCCAATCCTGCTTCTGACTCAACTGAGGTCAATTATAAACATGAATACATGTGCCTGCGCTATAGGCAGGTGCCCATACGCAGCCTCTCCTTACGCAGAAGCCGCAATGGGAGAGTGAGTGGCGCACACGCCCATGGCACATGCACTTTCCCGCGTTGCGAGCACGAGCCCATTCGATCAATGGGACTCAAGCTTATGCGTTTTTTGGTTTGCAGGGGGGTCTGGAACAGATCCCCCACATAAGCCAAAGGACCACTGTATAGATGATATTTTAAATCCCCACAACTGGTTATAACACCATTTGTGAAGCTTTTTTCACATGATTATTCTTCGTCTAGAGGCATTGATGACACTTTTTTTCAGCACAGAATCAGCAAGAAATGGTTGGTATAGCCATCACAATTATACAAAGAATCTAGTTTACATTGATATGCTTCATGGAAAACTCAGTGATTTACAAACAGTTAAAATTCAAATGCAATGTTACTATCCAGGAAAAATTCTCAGGCTGCAGATCTAGAACTCTCTTTCCAAGAGTTTTTAATTCTACTTCATAAGCAACTGTTACTTCAGTAAAATATATTATGGGCTGTTAAACTAATGTAAAACTTTTATAATAGCATTATCAACGAGAGAGACAATCCACAGGGTAGAGTAAAGCTTCCATCTGGGATATGTGATTTGAAATCTACTGTACTTTCATGATAGAAACACTGAACTATATGCAATTTTTCTCCTTCTTGGCAAGTCATACTCTGTTATTTCTCTCTTTATATTAACAATGGTGTGCAACTGTACTAACTGTCAAATGTCAACATATATTTGCCTTTCATTTTTTTAAAAAGCAGGAATATCCATCATCAAGTATAATATTACTAAGTGAACAATATTACTAACTTTTGGGAGCATAGAGGACAGCAGTCATGATGCAGATGGCAATTCAATAGATGGGTTAATTTTAACTCCATCTGGAAACACATACTGAAATCTAGAGGAAAGAACTGAATGTGAAATGTTATAAAAATGTTTTTTGGAGTTGTATGAGAAGAAGGGAGGAATGTAGTAAGAAGCCAGCCTATGTCTTAGTTTGAACAGAATACCACTTGAATATTTACTATACATATTTTGAACTAACGGAACTTGTCACATTGCAATGCACTATTTGATCAAGACATAACCATGTTAAATTTTTTCCATCTTAGAAAACCGACATGGAAAAACTTGCAAAACTTACTTATAGTGCTGTTTACAACTAGGCATTTTGCTAGAGAACCCAAGCAAAATCTATGATAAGGTCTTCAAATAATTAAGCCATTACATACTTATTTAGGCAAACAAGTTCAATGGGAAGTTAAGGGAAAGGGATTTCCCCTAGCAGATAAGCAAACATTTTTTTATGTGTTTGTAATGTGAGTAGGAGAATTAAGTTGCACAACTCTACAAAGTAGGCATGATACTTTCATGTTAAACAATTCTATATTTTAAACAGTTGATATTCGCTTACTTTTCACTCTAACCAGGGATTCCCAAATGTCAGTACTATACGGTAGCTCATCATTACAGAGAGAGTAATGCTTGGGACCAAAAGTGCTTTGTATTTTTGGGAATATTGCATATATGTAATGAGATATGATGGAGATGGGACCCATGTCTAAACACAAATTTTATTTGTGAAGTCGAAGGCTTTCATGGCTGGCATCCATAGTTTTTTTTGAGGGTTTTTTCGGGTTATGTGGCCATGTTATGTGCCCCCCCCCTCCAACATCTTGCGGGGGAGAGACGAGGCCTGGGCCTGGAAAGACTAAGAGCCCTCCTCCCGACCACCATCTTGAGGGGGAGAGACCAGGCCTGGCCGGAAGACAAGAGCCCTCCTCCCGACCACCATCTTGAGGGGAGAGACCAGGCTGACCTGGAAAGACCTAGAGCCTCCCCCTGACCCATCTTGAGGGGAGAGACCGAGGCCTGGCCTGGAAGGCTAGAGCCCTCCCCCCGACCACCATCTTGAGGGAAAGAGACCGGCCTGGCCTGGAAGACTAAGGCCCTCCCCCGACCACCATCTTGAGGGGGAGAGACCGGCCTGGCCTGGAAAGACTAAGAGCCCTCCTCCCGACAACCATCTTGAGGGGGGAGAGAGGCCTTGCAATTTTTTGTATTGTATTGCAATTTTTATGCGTACGAACGCTATGATCATTGCGGAATAGCGTCGAGAAAAAAAACATATTATTATTATTATTATTATTAGATTATTATGTCTAGCAGTTTCTTCCTGACTTTTCC
>NC_056523.1:38038267-38047683 GCF_019175285.1 Sceloporus undulatus | reverse complement strand
GTTTCACCAGTATCTGTGGCTGGCATCTTTCTCTGAAATGTCAGGAAGAAACTCTGCTAGAACATGGCCACATAATTAATATCACATGCCTGAAAACAATAGCAGGAAAGGACTATTGTCCTCTTGCTTTGCCTGCTGGTGTATCTGGCTGGCCACAGCAGAACAGGATGCTAGACAGATAGGCATTAGGTGTCAGCAGAGCACTTTTGTTCTTAATTATGGTCTGTGCACAAAAGCGGGGGACAACTGAGACCCAGTCTTTAAAGGCAGTATCTCAGTCAGGTGAGGGTTCAAGACTGTGACATTACCAAGTTACTTCATCCTCTAACTGAATGTTTATGCCTAAATAGGAAATTCTATTCCTGAGCAGTTACTTGAATGTTGGGGCTTCATGAAAGGCAGATAAATACTGACTGCCAATGTGCCATAGTGGTTTGAGTGTTTGACTATGACTGTGGAGACCAGGGTTAAATTTCCAGTTTGGCCATGAAACCCAGTGAGTGACCTTGGGCAAGTCTCATGCTCTCAGTCTCAGGGGAAGGCAATACCAAACCTCTTTTGGACAAATCTTACCAAGAAAACCCCATGATAGGATTGCTATAAGTCAGAAACGACTGAAAGGCACACAACAATAACTGCATCATATGTCCAGACTGGAACATGTTGAGAGCTGAACATAAGAGCAACTACTTAGGAGTAGAACCTCCCATTTAGGATCTGAACTGAACATTGGAGGTTGGGGATCGTGGTAGCTCAGAAGCATGGAGAAAAAACAGTGTCCTGCTTCTACAGCTAGTGAATGCTTAACAGGCAAAATGCCAACAGCAATAATAACTATTGCACCATCTGAAGCTAAAGAAAAATGTGTGGAAAAGATCTGCCTCTTGCTGGTAGCCTTCAGTGAGAAGTTTTATAAATCTTTGACAAAAAGATACTAACAATACCAGAGTAAATCCATAATTAGTATTAGTTCATTAACTCCAATAAGTTAACATTCGCATATACTAACATAGGAGATACAATGTGTACGGGCTCCTATACAAGGAATGGTTTCCAAATTACATATGTTACAGACAGCTATGAAGGCACAGAAACTAAAATCCATAAAATACATGAAAAGCAGCCCACAATAAAGGCTTCATGAACTGTTCCATTCCCAGAGCACACACTGGATGTGATTTTTACAAGATGCACAGTATGTTATTTTAATGTATTTATATCATTTAACAAACTGGATAAAGCTTGACTTCCACAAGTAATTTTACAGGCATTTAAAAACCATTTATTTATAATGTGGAGACCCTGATCATTCTTGCAGATACTGAGACAGGCCCCATTCAGAAGGTCTATGAGCTTGGTGCTCATTTTAGTTTAAAATGTAACTATTATAACAGTGAAATACAATAAAATACAAAATACACAACCAGCGAATCCTTTATTAGGCCTATTCCAAAACATAAAATACATTATGCAAGTTTTTGAAATTTCGCTGGCTTCCTCATCAGGCAAGGATGTTAAAATCATACAGGAGTAAAATGGTGATGACATTAGAATCACATATCTACTTTCTGTCTGAGATGTTATTAGTTAAGATGTTACTGAGTGATTTTCAATGTCACGACTAGACAATCTTGTCAAAGGAAAACCTTTACTTTTTACTTTAGTGGCCACAAAGAGCAGTAAAAAACAGGTATAAAATTTCAACTCCATTTGCAGCAGAAAAGTAACTTCTACTGAGATCCAGTGAAGCATACTAAACATCTTCTACTTGAACTGACTTCTTTTTTTTAAATAATCTTATTTAATTTTTACCTTTAAAGAATATTCTCTATGTCATCAGTATCAAATTCTTGCATAAAAACACTGACTGCCCCTGATGACTGAACTGATTAAATCTTCCCTTCAGTCATTCAATCCTCTGGTGTTGCAAAATGGTCACTTTCACCATCAGTCATGACTCAAGTGATACTATTAATGAGCATGGTAAACTGCTCTTTTCTCAAACAATACTGCATTGTTTCAACTGCGATTGAATCCCAGAGGTCTCTGCTTCTAATGTCTGAAGTGCTGGCACTGGTGGGAGAAGGGAGGAAACAATGCAAGAAGAGGGGCAACTTTTGCTAAAGAGCTTTTAGCTAGCTTGCAAACAAAATAATGACTGATGACATTACTGAGAAATCATCAGCTTACAGAAGATGTTACATATTTGATTACAAATGGGAACTTGCAAGACTAGTCAGTAAATGCAGTTATCCAAGTAAAATATGTATATCAAGTAGCACACACAGCATTAAATTAAATCAAATGCGACTGGTACAAAACATTTGAAATACATTATACTGTATACATTTCCAAGGCACATGCCATTGCTATAGCTTAGCTGCTTGTGATCAGAATGAAATACTGTAGCAGGATTGGCCTAAACTATTATTTTTGCCAGGCCCATCTAAGCACATTGTATTAATTTATATAAGCAATTCCAACCTGAAAGCATATCCAAACCCCTCACAATGCCTGGCATTGAGCTTTGCCTAAGAAAGGTCCATTCTTTATTATGGATTAATGAGGAATCACAGTATAAAAAGTACTGGTAGTGTTTACTGAAAACATCAGGGGCATCTGCTATTTCTGGAACACCAATCTTAGACTAGAGGTCAGGACACAGACATCCAAGTGCCGACTGTTACAAGGGTGAACAAACCCCTGCAAAGAAAATTTGCCTTTCACGGACAGTCAAAGTAAGACTATGGGGACACCATTTGCTATCAATACCACCAATTTTACTATTAATTTCAATAATACTTTTACCATGTAAGAATGAATAAGGATATTCATTCTTATTAAAGCCATACAGAGTAAGTTACCTTGGAATTACTTCAGCTGTTTAAAGCTTCATTCAAATTATGGATAAAATCAAACAGATGAAACTATACAGTAAGTGAACTAGAACCTCACTGGGCTCAAGAATGCTGTACTCCTCCACTCCCTAGTTAATGTATACAGCAGCTATGAGAGATATGCATGCACTTCCTCCAATCCCTTGAAATCTGTTTCAACTTTAATTATATGTTCTCTGAGCTCATAAGAAATAGAAAAAGGGAAGAACATAATGGGGATATGAGAAGCATATGCTGATTTCCCAATCTTCAAAACCTGTGGTGTTGTTTGTGCAAGTTCACACCTTTTGCTCATGTGTGCTCTATACACAGAACTGTTTCTAACAGCTGCTATTTGTTTAAAGCTAGATTTTGTAATGTTACCAGAAATATTTTTGTTGGGCATTATGGATAAAGTACTGGATAATAAATATAGATTGCTTCTTCGATATATGACAACAGCAGCAAGAATATTGTTTCCTCAAACATGGAAAGGGACTGAAGCACTGGTGATGGATTCGGTTTGTTGACTTATCCCAAATGGACAAATTAACATGGGTTCTAAAGGATAAGCCAACTGAAGACTTTGAAAGACTGGAATCGATTTATGTCCTTTTTGAGCAGTAAGAAATTTAACAATATAATAATATGTGGCTATGGCTATTAGTAATTTTAGGTGATTAAGATTATTTAGATGGATCTATAATGGTAGAGTAATTTTTTCTCTTTTTTATTTTTATTTTACCTTTTCACTACAGTCAGGATGGAGAGCCAGCATGGTGTAATGATTTGAACATAGTACTTGGACTGTGGAGATAGATGTTCGATTTCCTGCTCTGCTATGGAAACCCACTGGGTGAGTCACATACTCTCAGCCCAGAAAACCCTGTGATACTAGCTCATGACTTCAAGGGACTCAATAACAAACAACAGCCAAGATGGGGCCAGAGCCATATTGTGTATTATTATTATTATTATTATTATTATTATTATTATTATTATTATTAACCTTTATTTATGAAGCGCTGTAAATTTACACAGCGCTGTACATGTAATCTTTTTAGTTAGACGGTTCCCTGCCCTCAGGCTTACAATGCATGTCTTTTTTCAACTTCATCCCTCTTTTTTCCGCTTTCGTTTTTCTTTCTTTTTTCCCTTCTTTTTTCCCTTCTCCTTTTTCTTCTTTCTCTGGGTTATTTATCTTTGTTTGTATATTATTTTGATTGGAGATTAGATTGCTCGTTAAAAATAAATCACAAAAAATGAAAAAGAAACAGATGTATAGAAAAGCACTAAACATACATTATTTACATTCTAGAATATTATGAAAGAAGAACACTCACTTGCCCTTTCAAAGAAAGGCAAAACATGTTTTCACGTTATTTACACTCTGTAATATTGAGAGTATCCATTGATGGATACATTTGACTCATCTAAGAGATTCTAACATTGTAAATTCTGATCATGAGATTGCAAGAGTAGCAATGGATGGAGGAGGCATAAACCAGAAAGCTGACACTTATACAATTGCTAGATTCATGTACAGGTAAGATAAGTATAGAAAAATTAAAGTGAATGAGTCAGTCGCTTAACTAGGTTAACCAGTGCAAAAGGGAAAATAAAGAGATGCTTTGATAGTGGCGTACTCTGTATTCACATGCTGCCCCAAAATCCGTAATTCAGATCAGACACACATATGTAAGATACACACAATGAAGGGAAACAACTTTATTTCCAGTACAAACCAAACTGTGGAAATGTCTTAACACTAAACTAACTCTAACTGTAAGTACAAACTAGTGCAGACATACTGAATCCATATAACTTATTCAGGTGTTGACTAACTATTTAGCATGTGATCCAATGGGTGACTCTAGCTGGAACTAGAAATTGTATTTAAACCATTAACAATGTCAAACAGAAATCAGAACTGAGAGGTTATTTCTGGATTCCCTAATTCAAATTGTTTTAATTTTTGTAAGCCTCCCTTAGTCCCAGCATTGAGGAAAGGGACTGCAACTACAGTATAAATTTCACAGCACCAAGTGTTCAGCAACCAGTTCTGAAACAGCAATGAAAGTTTCTCATCTGCCTCATTAATCAGAATGAAAGTACCCTAGTGAAACCACCCCATAACATACAAGCAGAATACCTTTTGCACAGTTCCTTGAATATTATGATGGCTTATAACACAATGCAGAAATAACAAAACACAATGCAGAAATAAAGCAGTTTGAGACCATTTTAACTGCCTGGCTCAGTGCTATGGAATCCTGGGAATTGTAGTTTATTGTGACACCAGAGCTCTCTAACAGAGAAGACTAAATATCTCAGCAAACTATACTTCCCAGGATTCCTTAGCACTAAGCAGTCTCAAACTGGATTATTTCTGCAGTGTGTTTTGGTCCCTAAATTCATGGCATTTCTTGTACCAGATTTCCCCAACCTTCATTCCTGAGTTTTTTGTGGGTTTGAACTCTTCTAGAACATGGCCACATAGCCCGAAAAACCCACAAAAAGCTATGGATACCAGCCATGAAAGCCTTCAACTTCACTTCATTCCTGATTCACTAAGAATTGTACTGATGCTTCTATAATAGCTAGCCTGGTACATGTTTTAGTTTTAAAAATTATCATGAAAAAATATGTTCAATCCTGAATCCAAGAATTTGCTAATGGAAGTTTAAAATTGGATGTTTTTCTACAGAAGAGGTGAAGCAAATTACACAGTAAGACAAAAGTACACCTCCAAGATGGTTAGAAAAATATGAAATATATCAGAATTTTAAAAGAGAATTACAACCTTCACCTTTTCTGTCCCTGTCATCCATCCATCACTATACACTCAAGCCCTTGACTTCTGTGGGTTTTTTCTTTTGCGGATTTGATTATTTGTGAATGTATAGCTGCCTTCATCGCCGGTCTGCAAGCCTTCTCCCCTCCACTTCCTAGGGTGATGATAATGCTGCAAATATCTCCTGCACAGTCATCCTCCTTCTCCTCACGCCTCTCCTTCTCTTTTCCTAGCCCATACCTCCCTCCCCCACATCAGCATTTCAACACCTCCATCTCACTCCCTGGCCTCTGCTGCTTCCACATCTCAGATGTCCTCTTCCTCCCTGATTTGAAGCTGAGTGTGGAGTCCCAGTACCATTGTGGCTTTCCCATGGTGGTATCACTTGCTGGCTAAGCTATGAAGCACGGAAGGGAGCACATACATGCCTGGTGAGAAGCCATGGTGGTGGCTGAATTACAGAAGAAGGATCAGGAGATCTGCACTTGCTTATCAGGAGGCAGATGCAACCCTCACCACCACTGGGGCTCCTCTCCAGGCTTCTGCACATGTGTGCAAGCTCCCTTCCATGCCTTCCCAGCCAGCCTGTTCAGCAAGGGAGGCTACTCATGGGAAAGTCACGTAGAAATGGGAGCTCCACATTTGGCTCCAAATTAGGGAAGAAGAGGGGGGTGGCTGAGATGTGGGAGTGGTGAAGAAGTAGGGAGGCAATGGAGGCATCATGATGCCAGGGGAGGGAGGGAGGGAGGGAGGTGTGAGCCAGGAAAAGAAATGGGGAGGAAACAGAAGAAGGGAAGGACAACAACACTACAGGAGATTTTTGCAGCAGTGCTGTCAATCTAGCCTCGGAGCAAGGCAGATTTTTGCAGTAGCAGTGTCTGTAGCATTCATGTGGGGAGAGGGCTTAAAACATTTGTGGTTTCTCCACTTTTGAAAGTAACCTGCACCCCTAACCCGCTCATTTATTAAATAGTGTAATAAAATCTGACTATCGTTTCTGGACCTTGATCCAAGCCGTAGCACAACACCTGAAAGCCACAAGTTCCCCATTCCTGCCTTAAATCAAAAAAGTATAAGCCAAAGTAAATCTTTATATACTGTCAGCAACGGAGTTCAGATAAATTTGTTTTTGACTGAAGAGTCATTATTTTCTCACACTTTCCATAGAAATTAATGAAAAATAATCTAAAATATCTAAATAGAATCACAAAGACACAAGTCTTAAATATAAGTTAGACTGGAGTGAGCAGCTATCTAAGATCAGGGAACGACACATACCTTCACCAGACTTAATGTCCACAGACAACAAGAATCATATCTTGCCTTCAAACCCCCTTCTTAATTTTGTTATGTTTAACAAAAATCCTCAAATGCCTCCCTGCATGCTATGAGGATGTAGGGGAAACGTCACCTTTAGAGGGAGGGGCCAGGTTTCTTTAGATCCAGAAAATGACTTATGCAAACTAGGAGATAAACTAGAAGCCATTATAAAATGTTACGTTCGTAGTTACATGTATTTTACAAGAATCATTTCTCAGCCTAAAACAAAAGCATTCACTTACATGCCCTAGATGGCAAGGAGGGGGAAATTCTGAATAAAAAATAAAAATAAACTGAGGTTGAGAGCCCTGAGAGCCTCAAATATGGACTGGGGCTATACACAGCCCACAAGCCATACTGTGATCACTCAAGCTAAACAGTTCTCTGCTTACAACTAGAAAAACCTGGCTAAAAACTAGTGAAAACCAGAATCCAAAGACATACTATGAGTGCACAAGGGAAGGCCACATACCTATAATGAGTAACATTGGCCTGTTGTTCCAACAGCAATAGTGCTTCCTTTGCCAAAGAAGTCAAGCAGCATTTTATGTTTCTTCAAAAACAGACTTCTACAACTTATTTTGGGGCTCCCTTGATGCAGGCATCCACAACTTCCAGACATTCAGTTTCTTTTCACTTCCAGACAATCACTGCCTTTTCACTTCAAAAGAACTGTTGAAAGTTCACATATGATATATATAAATAGTAAATATCAGAGAGGTACAAGTATCAATTATCTCCCACCCCAAATACTTGTCTAGATTTCCTTTTCGACAAGATATCTCATTACCTGTGGTAATACAGAAGGTGCACACCTATACTTCTGAAGTGAGGCCAAAATGCTGAATGAAATACCTGTAGGTAGTTATAAGCAATTAAAGAGTGTTATACAATACCAGGTAGCTCAAGTCTAGTTTATCTACTTTTTTATGTGAGGCACAGAAGGGAGATTATTGTGAAAATCACAATTCTAAACTGTTCAGCTACTTGTTACAGGCAGGTATTACTTTAGTTACAGCACTATTATGCTTCCATAACTGAGGGAGATTTACAAAATCTAGTGATCTAATTTGAACCCGAAATACACAGGCCAAAAGAAGCAGCTTCCAGCCACACTGGAGGCACACTGTTTATATGATGCTTGTTTCTAATGTGGCTGGAAGCTGAACAAGGCTGCTCCAGTCCTTTAAACCAGAGCAAAAAAGGAGCCAGAATAATCCAGCTCCTGGCTTGGGGCCAGCAGCTGCAGCCCACTGTCAGAGCAGGCCGTGTGGTTGCCACAGACCTGATCCGCTTGTAGCTGGAGCAGCCTCAAGCCACACTTTCCTGGCTGTCTGCTTCACTCCATAGACAAACATGCTTGCTTTTTATGCAGACATCACACCTTTAAGCAATATGGGGAAACCCATAGGCATTCAAATTCTGCTGGTCTACAGTGTCTTCCAGCCTATTCAACAATGTGATGGGAGCTGTAGCCCAATACCTGAAAGCCACAAGTTCCCCATTCCTGCCTTAAATCAAAAAAGTATAAGCCAGACTAAACCTTTATATACTGTCAGCAACAGGGTTTAGATAAATTTGTTTTTGACTGAAGAGTCATTATTTTCTCACACTTTCCACAGAAATTAATGAAAAATAATACAACTACAGCAGTTAACAAAGTAGATACATTCGTGGGCATTACTTCTTTAACAGAAAACCTGGTACCAGATGCAGAAATGATACAGAAAGAATAGGGATAGGTCCCTACACCACAAAAATATTTAAACAAGCTTTTTGTTCAAGCCTAACAATATGCACATGTGAAAAGAAACAAACATTACAGGCAAGTCTTGCAGAAGTAGACAAGTTGATCTTTCTAGAGACCACTTGAAAGATCCTTCCAAAATGCATCCAGGGATTACTGTTTTTCTTTCAGCAGCCTCCAGTTTTCTTGATTTTCATTATGGTGTCCAAGCATACAGATCTATACTCTTTAAAAATGGTCTCTATTTTGCTGTTTTGTTTTGCTGTTCATGCATGTTCAGTAAGGAACTCTGGAGGTATCCACTGTTTGCCTTGTCTGCCATAGGCACATGCATCACAACAACATTGGCTATAGCAGAATTCCATTCTTTATCAGCTCAAATTGTGTTGCACTGTTTACTGCAGATACACTGCTGCAACCTGATACCAAAACTGTGTTCTCTACCCCATCATCATTCTGAAAATGCATTAAAAAAAACTTCTAGCTACATGAAGGGCAATAATGAGAAGGGGGCTACGTGGACATAAAATGACTTTGTGAAAAGATGCATCTTTGTCAGAAGCTTTGTTAAGCCATATATGGAATGAAACAGAACTCCTGGAATGGGTGGCTTAATGCCACCCCTTTGAATAGCCATCCAGCCTCTGTTTAAAGACCTCCAAAGAGGGAGATTCCACTA
>NC_056523.1:37869997-38035267 GCF_019175285.1 Sceloporus undulatus | reverse complement strand
CATTTCTTCCTGAAGCACAGGGGAGCAAAAACAAAGAGAGATAAAGAGAGGGACGGAAGGAGGGAGGGAGCGCACTCACTGTTAACACCCACTGGAGAACTTTGTGCTAAATGGCAAGGCAATAAGGAAGTCAGAGCAGCATGAGTAGAGTATAATTCAGATACAAAAACACACATGTTTACATGTTTCTTTTCCTGACTTCTGCAATCTGAGGCCACCAGAGGAAACCTGGGACAACAATGTAGGAAGTAAATAAATTTAGTGTTAAAAGATTTATTTTTCATGCAAATTGATTCAACTCTTCCATCTCTATGCAGAGCAACACAAGCTTTCCCTGGGAAATGCTGGAAAACCATTACCAGCCACACAACACCAGGCTAAATGAACCAATGGATCAACTCAGTATAGGGAAGCTTTTTATGTCCCTAACACTGTTCTCTCTTACACTCCAGCCTCACCTTTATCCCTGCATCCTTTTCTTCCGTGACCACTATACCCCCCCCAATCCCTACACTGACCACCCATTTGTTCCCTGATCAAGCACAAACTCCTCACCCTTAACGCCAAAGACTAACATATAACATAGCCTTCCTCCCACCAATAAGCTACACCATATCCATGAGTAGGGAAAGAGGAAGGGTTCTCTCTCCTTGCCTCCACAATCACACAGCTAGTCATTCCAGTAAAAACCAACATCCCTTCAAAATAGCTAGCTAGATGAGCACTAATTGAAACCCTTGATGAAGTAAAGGAACTCCTACACAAAATAAGAACCATGTGCCCAACAAAGGACTGTTAGTCATCTAAGAAAGCATATTCTGGGTCTCTCTTTTTATACGTTTCAGATATGGTTGTCCACATCTGATGAAAGAGGAAAGTGGTATGAAAAAGAAAGGAAAATCAAGACAGAACAAAACAAAGAATGTGGCTCCTTATAATTTATTCACTGTATCTAAAAGTGGGCCTGAACAGGACCAACAGTACTTTGAACTTAAGGATATTTCTACATGAGGTATTATTTCTGCATGAAGAAGCACATACACACAAAAGAGGGTGTTTTGTGAACATAGTCCTCCCTCCGTTCTCACATCCCTCGCTTATGTGTAAGGGACAAACGGAGGGGGAATTAATGGGGCATGCACTCGCGGCACACACCTGTGCGCCCCTGTGCCTATGTTCAAGCCAATATCCCCCGTGAAAAAGGAGGGGCGACTGTAGTTCCAATAACTAATTATTAAGCATGGTAGTTGCAAACTTTGAATATTTGTGCACCTATTTATCCAATGCTACCAAATGAATGTTCCTAAATAAACATGGAACTACATTTCCCTCAGAAAACTAGTATGTGCTAATTTGTAAGTCAAAAGCTAAGAAGACACACCACCTTTTTACAGTAGTAATAGTAAAGTGTAGAAGCAGCCTGTCTCAATGCCTGTAATCCAATTTAACTCACAACTCTGAAAACTAATTGTGAAACACACAATGGTTGACCACTTTTTGCCAATGAAAACAGGGCCATAAAATGTGTAAAACACAAAAAGAAAGCATCCAGTTTATGGTATTCAGTAGAATCTATTAAAGTTGACAAGCAATTCTAGAAAGAGCAAATGGCACTCAGAAAGATACTTTTCAATCTTTGATGAACAGCTTTTATGTCTAGAAGAAAGTTGCCTAATTAGAGAAGCTTGAGAAATGCTTATACTGTACTGCAGAACTGTCCATAGGGAGTGTATACACATTCAAATGATCAGCACATGAAAGGTGCTTGGTTGCTAACTTTCTTTCTCGCCTATCCAGGAGTACAGAAAGAAACCATCAGTCAATTAAACTCACATTGTTTCTCCAGTCTTGGCAACATGACAAAGAAATTGATCCAATATTGGGCACACTTCCTTCTTCCCCCTCTTTTCAAAATCTGAAGAGGACAGAAAAACAAGGTAACAGTTATTAAAAACACACTTTGTTTGTTAAACACCTTATTCCCCCCCCCCCCCACACACACACACCACCAAACTCACTCTCTCACACAGACATACACTCAGACCTGCTCTTTAACAGGCCTCTGAAGGGACTTCAAATATAACTTAATGTCTGGTCAGTCGATACTGAACGTCTTTCAAAGCTAGTTCCTAATACTAGGCCTCTGGATGGAAAGCAAGGTGAATGACGAGTGCAGTCCAGTGGATGAGAAGAAAGAGGGAGGGAAATGTAGCAAGATTAGAAGGCAGCACAGACACAGTGGCGTGAGCACTGGACTACAGCTCCGGAGACCAGGTTTCAAATCCCTGCCCATGGAAACCCACCTTGGGCAAGTCACACTCTTCCGGCCTCAGAGGCAGGCAATGACAAGCCTCCTCTGAACAAATCTTGTCAAGAAACCCCCATGAAAGGTTCGCTTTAGAGAGGCCATAAGTTGGAAATGACTTGTGGGTGGCCAAAGGTCCTCCTCCTTTTCCCGGACATGTCCTACATTTCCATCTTCTGTCCAGGAGGAATTCCAAAAGACCCTCCGTTCTGATCATGACTAAGAAGGATGAAGGTACTGTGTATCTATATGAGTGTTTTTAGTTTTTCTTTGGTCACATCCAACACTATTCTTCAATGTTCTCCATTCTGAGCATAACTTAGAAGCATGGATTTACATTTCCTTTCTATGAAGTATCTTGGCTTTCTCTTTAGTCATGCCCTCCCTTTCTCTTTAAGGTCCTCCATTTTGAGCCTGACCAAGAAGCATGAGTTCACATTTCTGAGTGTGCTTTTTTAGCTTTTATTTGGCCCTGTCTTTCCTTTCTCTTTAATGTCCTTTTTTTGAGCATAACTAAGAAGCATGGATTTACATGTCTATGAAGTGCTCTGAGCTTTTCTTTGGTCATGTTCTATATTATCCTTGGGCGTCCTCCACTCTGAGCCTAATTAAGCAGCGTGGGTTTTAATTTTACAAAGCGTTTTGACTTTTTTTAGTCATGTCCTCCCTTTCTTAATGTCCTCCTTTCTGATCATGACTAAGAAGCATGGATTTACATTTCTGCGAAGTGTCCTTGGGCTTTCATTTGGTCACGTCCTGCGCTGTCCTCCATTTTGACCAGGAAGCATGGGTTTACGCTGAGACAATGAAGCCTTTTGACCTTTTTATTCTTTCATTTAGCCATGTCCTCCCTTTCCTCTGGAACGTCCTCCATTCCTGATCTTGACCAGGAAGCATGAGTTTACATTTCTGTGAGTGGTTTCTGCTCAGGTCCTCCATTCATTTTCTCTCGAATGCCTTCCCTTTTGAGGTCCCTTGTCCTCCTCTGCATGTCTCTCTGTGTATATATATACACACACACACACATATAGATCCATATCCATACACAGTCACCTATATATATAGATACACACACATATATACATACATACATATATACATATATATATACACATAACCCCTCCCCAAAAAAAACCAGAAGCCCAGAAGGCCTGCCCCATTCCCCTTCCCCCTTCCAGGCCCCCCAAATCCTCCACCTTTCAGCGCCTCCTGGAGCCTCTCGACGTCCATGGTCTTCCTCCTCCTCCTCCTGGGGCCCTCTCAGGGAAGAAGCCCTCCAGGTGCCCCTGCGCCTCAGCCACCCGCGAGGGCCAGCAAGGGCGACCCAGGAGCCTGTGGAGACGGAGACGGCGGAGGGAAACAGAGAGAGACTGGGAGACACAAACACAGAGAGAGAGAAAACCGAGCGGCCGGGCTCAGCAACCTTCCAACATGGCGCCCAAGCCGTCGCCGTGCGCGCCCCCGAGGCCGCCTGGCTCCAGCCTCTCTACTAAGCCTCGCCTCTTCCCGCCGGCCGCGGGGAGGGGGGCGCGCGCACGCACGCAGAATCGGGAGGTGACGTCACGGCCCGAGGAGGAGTCGCTGCTCTGGATTGGGCGACAGGCTCCGCCTCTTTCCTTCCTCGGTTCGCTCCGCCCACTCCCAGTGACGTCATGGCCCGGCGGCTGAAGGAGTCATTGCTCTGGAGTGAGCTGCAGGCTCAGCCTCTTTCTTTCCCCTCGGCTCGCCCCGCCCACTCCCGCTGACGTCACGGCGTGGCTGAAGGAGGCGTTCAACCCGGCTTCTCCATTTCCCCCTCCTTCGGTCTGAGGGGAAGGAAGGGAGAGGTTGGGTGCTACAGCTCATCCCTCCATAATTAGGGCTTTGATATTTGCGTATTTGATTATATGTTCTCTCTAGGAATATCTGGGTCCTCCTAGATTGCAACTCTATGGTCAACTTCAACTAAAAGTTACTCTGAAAGACCTAGAGAGAACACTGCAAGGCCTTTGTAGCTCCTCCAGTGCAGTTCTGTGGTCAGCGTCTGTCAGACATTGAGCATAGAGTTGCACTGGAGGACCTGGAGACTCCTAGAGGGGCGTCCTCTCAGGTTAAAAACATGTCTTAGTTATTTGCGTTTTTTGCATATTCGCAGGGGTCCCATAGCCCTAGCCAATATGGAGGGACAAGTCTAATCCAGTTTGACACCACTTTGACTGCCCTGGCTCAAAGCTGTGGAGGCCTGAGAGAATTGTAGTTTGTTGTGGCGCCAGGGCTCTCTGACAGAGAAGGCTAAATGCCTCATGAAGCTACAAACCCCAGCGTTCCTTAGTTATTATTGAACCCTGGCAGTTAAAGCAGTGCCAAACTGGATTATTTCTGCAGTGCGGATACAGCGTACGTGCTTCAGTTATTTATCCCCAGGCAAGGAGGTCTGCTTCTCTCGCTCCTCATCCTCCCTTCCTCTGCGCTGGAACAAAAGAAAACAAACAAAATGACAAAAGTTATTCATTTTGACTACAACTCCCAGAATCCCCAGCAAACAGAATTGTTCTGAGAGCTGTAGCCTGAAATGTCATTTTTGACCAACCCCCCAATTTTGTTTCTGTGGCCCTTTTCCGGGACGCGTCCTACATGTCCACCTTCTGTCCAGGAGGAATTCCAAAACGCCCTCCATTTTGAGCATCACTAAGAAGAATGAGTTTACATTTATATGAGTGCTTTTATTATCATTATCATTATTAATAAGAATAAATAATAAATTTTATTTATATCCTGCCTCTTCCCATAGGATCAAGGCAGCTTACAGTCGCAATAAGATACAGTACAGTAATACAATAATAGAATCCAATACACAAAATACAATACAACTGATAAATTCATACAATATAAATAAATCCCCCTCCCCTCCCTCCTTACATATACAACATAATTTCTAATATAACAATAATGAAACATAAAATAAATCATTAAAACCATTAATTAAAAACAGTCGAGACAGGAAGAAGCGGGTGTGTTAGGTAACCAATAGGGTGGACCCTGTCGCATGGACTTACATTTCTATGAAGTGTTTTGAGCTTTGCATTTAGTCATGTCCTCCCTTTCTCTTGAATGTCCTCCATTTTGAGCCCAACCAAGAAGTAATTAGGACATCTGGTTGCCCTGGCCCTGGTTGGCCTGTCCACCTTTCTCCGCTTTTTCTCTCTCACACAAGAGGAGGGTGCAGTTGCAAAACCCTTGCAACAAGGGATGTTGGAAGCATTTTCAAGCTTTTGCCCTTACTATTTACTTGATAGGAACGTTTCCACCATCATCATCACTGATTATTCGCTTGTAAATGAATAGATGCAAGGGACGGGGGGATTATAGTCAAATGTGCCTTCAGCAGCTGGACACAAGATTACTTTGATAATCCTGGTAAACTGTAACTCGGTGTGTGTCGTGTGCCTTCAAGTCGTTTCCAACTTACAGAGACCCTATCATCGGGTTTTCTTGGCAAGATTTGTTCAGAGGTGGTTTGCCACTGCCTCCCCCTGAGGCTGAGAGTATGTGACCTGCCCAAGGCCAAGCTGGAAATTGAACCCTGGTCTCCAGAGTCCTAGTCCAAGACTCAAACCTCTAAACAGTTTAATTTCAGGGTTGTTGTTTTTTTCATCATAGTTGCAACACAAAGCTTGCTGCTCTTCTTTTAATGGTGTGGGCTACTAAATGGTAACCCTCCTATTTCTTTATTTGAGGTTTGTGTTTATTTTTGTACCCATTTTCTGACAATGCTGTCAAAGGGCAGTGTTGGAGAGCAATGCAGTTGGACATAACAGCAGCTAACTCACAGGCTGGAAAGTTGCGCCATGTAAACATTTTGTACTGATACAAAGATTGTTCTGTCCCTATATTGTTAATACAGGAGGATAATACGTCAGGCCCCAGTCTGTCTGCAGTGATATAATCCAAACACAGGTTTACCACTATGCCCACTGTTGTTTAAGAATTAAGCCTTAGTTTGCCCACATGTATATACATAGTGTGGAATTTCTAAAATTACAGCTACAGAAAGAGCAGTTTGAGAGGAGATCATATCTCTTCATAAATAAATGATCTTAATATGTAAATTGGCTCGCAAATGGACCGAAGCGTGTGAGGGTGGAATGTAGCCTCGTAGCATCCAGCAGCTGGACGCAGTAAGATTGCCTTGATAATCCTGGTAAATTGTTAACTAGGCAATGCAATTTCAGTTTTTTTCATCATAGGGCAACATGAGGTTTGCTCAACTTTTAAAAAATCCTACTAGCTGCTGAATGGAAATCATCCTATTTCATTATTTGAGGTTTATGTTTACTGCCATCCCTTCATAATAGCGGGGAATCTGTTCTGTGGAACTTCAGGTCCTGTTGTTTCTTATGGTTGCAAGACATACGCGTGGCCACTGGTGCAGCTGTGTGCACGCTCATTCATTAAAAGCAATGGGGCTTACAGTCCATGGAAGCTCAATTCCACAGATAATAAGAGCCAACTATGTTTTTGTATCTATTTTCTGATAATACCATTAAAGGGAGGTGGAGGAGGGAAATACAGTTGAACATGATGATGTTTAAGCAGCCAGCTCACTTGCACAGGCAGGAAAGTTGCTCCATATAATCATTTTGCACAGGTTTAAAGATTATTCTGTTCCTGTATTGCAACAGCGACTGCTGAAGGGTTGTTTTGTGTTAGGAGGATAATAGGTAAGCCCCCACATTCAGTCTTCAGTGATATCATCTATGCACAGATTAACACTATTGTTGTTGTTAACTGCCCTCGAGTTGACCTCAACTCATGGCAAACCCATGAATGAGATGTCCCAAGTGAGAAAGGGTGCTTTCCTGCTCACCCAGGAGCTGCACTGGACCCTAAATGGGCTACAGCGCCCCCTTTCTCGGTGGCTGCTGGTGGGGGGGCAGGCATCTTGAGGCCTGAAGGCTTTTGAGGGGATGGTTGTCTCAGCAGCAGTCTGGACAGGCGGGTGTCGAGGGCAAGACAGTTGCCCCTTTAACACTGGGTGACACCAACCTCAGCATTGTCTCGGCTTCCAATTTTCTGACTGCAGTCTCCATTCTGGTCAATGTTTGATCAAAAGTATGGGAACTCATGACTATTTCAATTTTCTGTAGAATGAATTCTTTTAGATGTTCTCTGTTCATTATTTTGTTTTCTTAGGGCCCATTCAAACTACAAAATAGCCCAGTGTGGAAACCAGGTTATTTCCATGGTGTTCATAATAGCACCAAGTGCACTCATTGCATTTGGGGGAGGGAGGCTGCCTGAAAACCACTTACCCTGATATATTTGATACCATTTCCCTTGGCTTAGCATCGGAAGGCATATTTATACATTTATACATTTTTTGTTTTCAGGTTAGAACTATTTGCAGCAACAGAAGCAGAATGTCGTCACCAACAGTGAAAACGGAAGTGGAATGACAAAGATGTACATCACTTGATTGACATTAAAAAAACCAGCAAGAACAATCAAATGCATTCAAAATGGAGGCTCCATTTCAAATTGAGATGATGGCAGTGTGAATGGCAATAGGGTTGAAATGCCACGGAGAGATTCGATCTTGGTAAATGTAGTGGGAACTTTTTTCCACCATCATCCAGCCTCAGAGGGGGAGAGAGGCAGGCCAGCTCCATCAGGCGTAACCCAAAGTAAGAAGAGCTCTTTCTTCTTCGTGGTCTCTGCGAATCACAATTGCCAAGACCATGGCCCCAGGGGGAGAGAAGAATGATCAACTCAATCCCTTCCACACCACCATTCCCTTCTCCTTTTGTTTCCTGTCTTTTTAGATTGTAAGCCTGATGGCAGGGAACTGTCTAAAAAACTTTTGTAAGCCACTCTGAGAGCCTTTGTTGCTGAATGGAGTATGAATACTACAAACAAACAAACAAACAAACTTTTGTTTGTTATCGCATCACCACAAAGATTCTGTTTCTCCGTCCGTACTGAGTTCTGTCGGCATCCTCTTGTTCTGAGTACAGGTTATGCATCAGGATAATCAAATGTAATAGTACTCCCATTACTACTTTGTGAGCATTCATTGGCGGGTTACACACCGCCATTTAGTACGTATTCTATACATACTAGGGTTAGGAAGGGGCGGTGCTTCCGCACCCCCCTAACCCTAGTATGTATAGAATACATACAAGATGGCAGCGCCTTGTTCATACGGGCGCCGCCATCTTTATGTATCGGATGCTGTGCGTCCAGACGTTGCGCGGCATCTATGACGTCGCGAGTCCGCCCCAGGCGCCTCGCGACGTCATAGAGGCACCGCAAGAAGAAGCTCCAAAATGGAGCTTCTTTTTTGCTCCGCGCGGGAGCCGCGCGGTGTGGCTGCTGCGGCTCCCTCACGGAGCAAATGGCGCTGGCGGGAGACCGCCTCAAAGTGGCGGTCTATAACCTGCCATAGTTTTTCATGGTCTATGCAGTAAAAAGCTTTTCTGTGATCAATGAAGAACATGCAAGTTTTCTTTTGTAACTAACTAGTGCACTCCATTATCATATGTTTGCAATGTGCCTCCTTTTTTCAGATGCCCCTTGCACTTCTGGAATTTCTCATTCCATGCATGGTAGGAGTCTTTTCTGCTGAATTTTGAGCATGACTTTGCTTGTGTGGGAAATTAGTGCAATAGTCCTGTAGTTACTGCAGTCTTTTGTATCTCCTTTTTTTGTGAATACATATATGAATGTATATTGATCTTCTAAAGTTTGTGGGTCACTGCTTTGTTTTCTGTATTTGTTGCAGATTTTAGTTAGAAATGAACTTGATTCTGTGGATTCTTATGTTTTAAGAATAAAGCCTTAGTTTCCCTACATATATGCATAGTGTGTGCGTAATTTTTAAAATGATAGCTGCAGAAGCTGGAGTTTGACAGCAGATCATATAAGTACACTGCTCCCTCGGGTTACGAAATTAATTCGTTCCGCGGCCGCTTTCGTAACCCGAAAAGCCTTCGTAAGCCGAAATGCCATAGGCGCTAATGGGGAAAAGCCGCGATTCCGTGCGAAAAAGCCGAAAAAAGCACCAAAATTTTTTTCGTAACCCGAAAAACATTCGTAACCCGGAACAATTATTTCCTATGGGATTTTTTCGTATCCCGGAAATTTCGTAACCTGGGTATTTCGTATCCCGAGGTACCACTGTACCTCCATATTCGCAGGGATCTGTTTCAGAACCCCCCTCCCCCAGATATGAACATGCTCAAGTCCCATTCATTTTAATGGTATGCACACCCCTGCTAGTGCGGTTGCATGCATGCAGCGCCATGAACAAAAATGGGGGCTTGCTGTCTGCAGATGGTTAACTACACTGATGCCAAGTCCACCGATAAGGAGGCTGAACTGTAAATCAACTTTGCTTAATATTTAAATCCTCCTAACAATTCCAAATGTGTTAGACTGGTTGTTAATATTCAATCATAAATGGAAGGCAATCCAAATATTATTTTGCATATTTGAGGACTCATCAAAGTCCCAAAATTAAACCGTAATGTGCCTTAGGGTCTAATTAATTATTTCTTACAATACAGGTCTTGTTACAGGGATGATAAAGTCCTCTTGACCAAAAAAAATGAACAACAGACAGCCAACATTCCACAAGTGACCACATGCCTAGCATGGTAAGTTACCACATCTTAAATGGTTTCTTGCACTTAAGGACACACACAAAAATCAGTTTGTGGGAATAAACTTAGGTTAAGAAACTTTACTTGACTGCAACCTTCTTCAACTTTTAATTCCTCATATAGAACAGTCTTTTCATGCAGAGCTTTCAATTAGTAAATTACTTCAGTGAAGGCTCAGGCTTTTCATTAATAGCATAACAATCATAGTTTTGTTTTATGCATTTTCCTTTTAGTAATGTCATTTTTTAAAAAATTCAGTTTTGATACTATGATTTCCTCAATCCTTTCCCCTTCTAGTTATGTGCTGTTGACTACCTAGTTAGAGTTCAAATAAATCATTTTAAAGGTCCTTTAAATATTCAGCAGTCACAAAACTGGGAACTAAATTTTTCAAAGCATAAGAATCTTCAATCAAACTGCTTTACTTTTCTCAGATTTTGAATATAATTTTCACTGGTCGGTTTTATTCACCAGGGAAATTGTTTGTCTCAAGAATTATCTTTATTAAGCCCGAACATTAGACTACAGGTTTAATTCATAGAGACAGCTGCACACTATCTTTATTTCTGGCTTTTCTTGTAATTCGTGGGTAAAATTATAATACAAAATATAGGAGTCAACCCAAATGTTTGTGGTTGTTTGCATTGGTTGCCTCTCATATTTAAGTAGAAAACAAAGTTGTCACTTTTATACTCAAGATTCATTGGTTTCATTTACCATCATGAAAATGGAAAGCTGAACCTGAAGATCTGAACATTTTGATCTATGTAATTTTGAATCTGATTTCCCTCTGGAGAAACATGATAACCAGAGCTGCTGTTTTTACCACACACACACACACACACACACACACACACACACACACAAAACTGGGGTAAATCCCTCTTGACCTGAACAGTTTCACCATTCTTCGTAACACTGATCCTGACCAGTGTCACAAAATCTCATGTAAACGAACAAGATTTATAGCCACCTTGAGCATTCTGCATCAAAATGCAAGAGAGAAATGAGATAAACAGAATGGCTCCATGACAACAACTTAAGGAAAAGCTCTGCATCACCTGGCCCATCCCACTAGGTAGTGTTTTCAATAATAAGAGTCTATTTCTATTGTGAACATAACAGTTAAGTCTTGTAGAATATTAGCTCACTGAGCTCTCACTCACCTTCATTGACTGAACTGTGATTAAAAGGATGGGAGACCTGTGGTGAGCTTTGCTCTTACTAATGAAGCTCCAATTAGATATTTAGTGATCTTTGACCTGTACTGGCCTAGGGCAATTTTGTTCAAAGAAAAGCATTTGCTTTCATCATGTACACAGATTGGATTAGGTTCATTCTGAAACAATCCATTGCACCCATGTGATTTCTGACACTCTGCCTGCAGACATGGAAACAAGTAGTTTTCAGCATCAGGGTAGAATGATATTCGTACAATGAAGAGTTTGAGAATGTCCCAACTCCTCCCAGGTGCTGTCATGTGCTGGGCTATCTTCCTGTAATAGGTTACTAATGTCAAGTATCAGCTTGAAGCCCAACTCTTTCTTCACTTTTGGGGGGCAGTTCCCTATCCCCCATTCATTCCTCTCTTACACAATTGTAGTAGGAAATGGAAAAACAGTGACGAATCAATTGTCCTTAAAGTATTAATATACCTCAGAAAATGTATGAATACAATGAGAGTTAACACCCCCTCTCCAGAAGATAACTTTTCTTTGCTGCTATGGGCTATTATCATAGGATTGTAGTGACGGCAAGTTCTCAGACAACCTCCAGGCTGATAAGGCAGAAAAGAGAGAGAGAGAGCAGGAGCTTTCTCCTCCTCCTTTTTAGTTTTCAGAACAACAGAGCCAATTTGTCATTCCGTGGAGTAACTGACAAGCCTCATCCATCTTTTAACATTTTTCCTGATGGCTGTGCATATTATATTATGTCTCAGTGATGTCCAATAAGGACAGGAAACAATTGCTCTCCTGGGGACAAAAGGAGTGTGACATATCATTAACCAATCAAAGATCTTCTTAATCCAGCATAGTAACTTTAGTTACTGCCAGCCCTTTAATGGAACGGGGAGGGGGGAATATGCAGAATGGTAACAGCTAAGAGTTGCTGTTCAAGAAAAAAAAGAATGACTTCTTTGATCTCATGCAAGTGGTTTCGCTTTTCTTTGGGTCTTGGATGATATGCCAAAATCACCAGCAAATTAACAGGATTCATAACTACTGGTGTTATAATTTCTGTCTAGACTGAATCTCCATGGCTATTACACAAGAGACGTAGTTTTCCCCCTTTGCAGAGAGCTGGCCTTCCTTTGTCCTTGACTGAGGCTGCTTGCAAGTGAGGATTTTATCATGCAGAAATCCTTGCTCACAGGGAGTGTGTGTCTCCACTATACCATTATGTCAGTGTCATTCCACTGTCTTGTGAATTGACCCTGAGGGATCCTGGGATTTGTAATTTGATGAAGTACCTAATTGTTGTTGTTAACTGCCCTCAGGTCGACTTCAGCCTCTAGTGACTTTGTGAATGAGGCATCTCCAAGACCTGCTCAGATCCTGCAGACTTAGGGCTGTTCCCTCTTTGATTGAGTCTATCCATCTAGTGTGTGGTCTTCCTCTCTTCCTACTGCCTCCTGTCTTTCTGAGTATTAACATCTTTTCTAATTAATCATGTCTTCTCATGATGTGCTCAAAATATGAAAGCCTCATTTTGGTCACCCTGACTTTTAGGGAGAATTCAGATCTGATTTGTTCCAGGACCCATTTATTTGTCTTTTTATCCACCCACTAATATCCTTAACACTCTTCTCCAGCAACACATCTCAAGTGAGATCATTTTTTTCCCTATCAGCTTTCATCACCATCCAGCTCTCACACCCACACATGGTTATTTTGGGTTCATCTTCACATGATTCTTCTTCCCATGTGTCTATTGCTTCCATCGTCTTTTTACTTTATCTTGGTCATGTATTATGTTCCTCTGCTGATTGTAAAGCATCTCTCCCTTTGGTATGAAATTCCCTTTTATTTGACAAGTTAAATTGTGGAGGTCTTTTGTTGTCCTCTTCTATTTCTCTGCAATGATGATTATAATAATTCTCTTTGCCCCTACATACTAAATGCTGGACAGTTGCATTCACGAATCTAGTTCTGCTTCTGTCTCCCTTTCCTTCTCATCTGTGTCTTATTGTTTAAATTATTTTTATTCTGTCATTCACTGATTCCTCTCTTTCTTTTTGGCTATGGATAGCATCTTTCTACATTTATGTACCTGGACTCTGTCCATGGTTCATCTGGTTCCTTACCAATTAGGCTCAATAGTGCAAATCAGGGTTTGTTTGTTTTTTGCATTATCTTTAAACTCTGCTAAGATGTCCTTCAGGTCATATTTTGGCAATATGGTTGATTTGGTGTTCATCTTTAGTGTTACTCTATTTTTTTTATATTAGCAGTTGATAGTCTGTGCCACAATTTCCTCCTGGCCATGTCTTTGTGGAAAAAATGGAGCTTTTCTATCTTATGCTCCCAATTATATAGTCCCTGATTTTGTATTGACCATTTGGTGAAGTCCAAGTGTACAGTCTCCTCTCTGGTAGTATGAAGGTGGTATTTGCAATGAATAAATTGACATTGAAATAAATTGATGGCCTATCAAAACTCTATCAAAATGTCTCATCAGCTACAAATTCCTAGATTCCTTATGATGGAGCCATAACAGTCAAAGTGGCATCAGACTGATATAATGCAGATATACCCATAGTGTTTTAGGAAGGGAAGGACAAACAACATTGTCTTTCATCTTACATGTTTTCCCACCACAGTTTCCATTAATTACTATTTTTTTAACCATAAAAATCCATTATGCAGGGAAAGTACATGGTTCCTTTTCATCAGAATTATAGGAGTCCTCCATTGGTGGTTATTTGAGATTTTGGATCAAAGTTTCGGAGCAAGAGGTGCATTTCCTTTTGAGTTCCTGGATAATTTGAGATGTCTCAAGCAGCGTAGAATAAAACCACAAGTAAAATTGGCACCAAAGATAAAACAGTGTAAAGCGCAGAATGCATCTTCTTGTTGTGTAAAGAACAACATTTCAGCACAATGTGTCATGTTTGTGACCAAAACAAACTCAGTCAAAACCTATGTGTCCCATCCTACCCATGTGCATAGCTGGACCAGGAAACATAGGTCCTTATCACATGGGAGGGACTTATGTTGCCAAACTGTTGCAGAAGCGCAAAGGTGAGATAATCTGTCGCGCTTCTAAAACATAATTGAGTCTTCCTGCTTTCCTTCCGTCGATGAAGCGTGCGCAGAGAAGCCATTTTTTAAAATAATGGGCTATCCCATTATTTTTTTAAAAAAATGGCTTCTCTGAGCACGCTTCATCAACAGATGTGAAAAGGTCCATAGAAAGCCCATATGTGGCCTATTTCTCTTCATGGTTGCAGGTGGAACTCCTCCATATAATCCTCACACACACACCCTCCCCCAAAAAAGTTGAGGAAGTTTCCAGTTTAGCTTTTTATCAGACATGCTAGTTTTCTTTATACAGGATTATAATTGTTACATGGAGAAGCACTGGATGACAGTCTCCATATGGTGCCTGATGTGATGCTACTACCATCTTGGAGGCTTTTTCTAAAAGCCCCTTCCTAAACTGCAGATCCTAGAGTTTCATAGGAAGGAACCATGGCAGTTCTCATATGAGCGGTCTAAATAACCAGAGCTTTATCTAATTCTCTGGAGACCAGGGTTCGGATCCCAGCTCGGTCATGTAAACCCACTGGGTGACTTTGGATAACTCACACTCTCTCAGCCTCAGAGGATGCCAATGGCAAACCCCCGCTGAAGAAATTTGCCAAGAAAACCCCTGATAGGTTTGCCTTAGGGTTGCCATGAGTTGAAAATGACTTGAAGGCATACAGCAACAAATATCTACATTATTATTCTGAGTTCAAAGTGTCATTTTGTGTGTGTGTGTGTGCATACAATGTGGGTGTTTCCCCCCATCTGACTATTTGCCCAATTTAGGTCTTCTTTTCCTCTCTCTAAAACCCCCCCCCCCCCCCCCAGTCTGAGAGACATGTTCATCTATCTGCCCAAGGTATTTTCTTTCTCCTTACAACAGGGCAATCTGTCTTCCCATCTCATCCGGATAAAGAGTATCATGCAGTTATCCAGCAGCAATTAATTTCCCATCTTCCTATAGTATATGAAAGAGATGGGCCTTGACAGTTATAGACCTTGATAACTTAATCTCCAGTTGATATTTTAAATAGTTTAATAAGGATAGATTAACATTTGGAGCAATAGCTCGTACAATGAATGGAAGAGGGCCAAATTTATGTTTCTCTAGTATCACAAGTCTGGGAATGTTTCAAAGGCCTGTCATGTACCTCTTAAGAGCTGAGAATAGACAAGGCTAGGCAGTAACTAACAGAACTTTCCCAAGTCAAATAACAGCAGGAATGTGAAAGGTGGAGAGTAGCTTCTGACTAATATCAAGGACAGTTTTGATTTCATATATTCCACCTAGTAATAAAGAAGATGCTAGCTATCAGGATGCTGAATGGTGATACCATCAATTCACCTTTTTTAAAAGCACAGAATGCCATTGGAAATCAGCCATTAATTCTGATATAACATCATAATAATATAGTAAATACAGGTTCTCAAAATGTAAATGGGTTATGCTTCAACACTTCCCCCCTAAAATGAAAGAAGTCTATGCTGTATGTTTGCAAATGGTCTATCAGATTTTGCTTGTGAATTCTTTTCCCTTGCCCTGTTCTGTGAATCATTTGTTTACCTTCTCTTGTAGTCTACCAGTAAAAACATTTTTATTGCATATTTAGTGAAGTGATTGCTTTATATCTAACAATTTTGTGGGTCATCTTAGGCAGTATCAGCTAAAAGCATTCAACAGGAGTCTTTTTATTCATTGTAGAAAAGAAGAGAGGCTACCCGAGCTTGAAGTTTGCTCAAATGTTCATTTATTTACATGATATGCTTAAAATTTTAAATGACTTTGATATGCACTGTAATTACCTCCTTAGGAGCTATAAACATTTGGTGCATTTGTCAAATAAAAGTATGCAAGATGCTTAATTGACATGACATTGATTGCAGTTCCTTACCGACATTCTAACACTTTTGCACATAAACACAATAATTGACATTTTACTATTACCAAATTGCATTTCAGCTTGTATTGAAATCAGTATCATTTTGCCACATCTAATCATAGAGCTACATAGAACCAGTTTACTAGACACTAGTAGAAAACATTTTCAGTACTTCCCCTCATCAAATACCTTTAAAGAAACAGTTCAGGAATCATTTCCAAATGTTTGTGCTGAAGGAATGAAAGTGTATGATTGGTTTCTTAAACACATTATATAGAAGTCTTAGATCCAGATAGGAGATATTTTAGGCAAAATCTGGAAGAAATAAGAGTAAAGTATAATTCTATTGTCCAGGGAAAAATAAGAGTTTTAAGTTTTTGCTTGGTAAGTCTACATCAAGCAGTTCTGAATTTAAAATCCTATGAAGTTGAAAAGATTCTAGCTTCATATACTGAAACAATTTAACTGTGTGAGAAACCCTGTCCAGAACAACATAGTTGTTGGCAATGTTTGTTGTTGCAAAACTTGCTCGATTTTTCTTAAGATCTCTTGAGCCTGAATAATAAATCCCTTTGAGACAAGGTTCAGACAAATATTGAAATCAAACATACCTGCAGCCTGATACTATGAACAGTTAAGCACATCTAAGGTTGATTTTTTTTTGGCCATATCTAACCCTGCAAACATGTATCTATATGAACAAAAATAAATTTGAATATGTAAATAAAATTAGAACTGGTTTTAAATGATATTCTGTAGGCATGACTACAAAAGAAATGGCCACTTTATGTTACCTGTGTTACAGATGATCATGTGGCTCAGTTTTATCTTTTTCACCTAGCCTAATGCTGTCTGATCTGTAACTGGCAACAGCGCTTGAAGATGTCACATAGATCCTTTCAACTGGAGATGCCTGGAATTGATCCTGACACCTGCTCCATGCATGAGCTATAAGGCCTTCCTCAAGTGAGCCCCTGAATGCTGTACAACAGTGCTATACAAAGTGGTCGTCCATGGACTAGTGATAGTCCACTCAAGTGTTGGTAGGAAAGAAAGAAACTATTGTAGTCAGTGGGCACAAATATGGTGCTGGTTCCTGGTCAGTTGGGAAAACCCAGTAATTTCTCTTTATAAGATAGCTTAAGCAGCACTGTTGAATAATGCATTCACTGATTATATTTAATGCATCATGAGCTCATTACAGCACAAATGGCTAATGGGCAGGTAGACGATCAGTATAGCTTTACTACAGGACCAACCACAATTTATTTTGAGGGCACCTCTTCCTTCTCGGGTGCAATAGATGGGAAACCCTTCTGATGAACTTCTTCTAGGGCCAGAATATACCAATAGCATATATGGATGAGAAAGATGACAGAAAGATGTATATATATTGTTATTTAAAAGAAGTGGCAGTTATTTTTAAAGAAATCAGCAACGAGTATGATATGTTAATAACAAGCTACAATTAAATTTGAAATGCGATATAGTACCAAAGGTTGTTATGTATAAATTATTATACTTAAATGGAGAAACATTTAAAAAGCAGGGCTTTTTTAAAAAAAATCTCCTTCAGATATTAATGGGTCAAGCAGATGGGACAAAAAGAATGGTCACAGGCCGCTCCCTGCTAGATCACTCCTTGTTCAGGGTGGGACTGCACCAACCAGACACCGCAGTCCTGACGTTGGCAGCTGCGGCAATCCGCAATGGACCACCGGCAAGGAGTGCTTCTTTTATGCTCCTTTTGTCACTGGGTTTGGGACACCTTAGGCAGCCACAGCACAGCTTCGGACCAATCTGGGCGCATGTATCATCTGAACATCACACCCTGGATCGACTGAAGGTGGCACTTTTGGCCCATCTGTTTCTGGCCTGTCTTCCCATTGTTGGTAAAACACATGCATAAATACAACGTAGAACAAAAACTCTTTCTTGCATAATGCCATTAATACTATACAGAAAGGTTTTTACATTTAACTCCTTCATATATCAGTTAGAGACACTGGAAAACAGGTTTCCTTGTAAAAACAAACAAACCAAAAATATAATAATTTCTGTAAACAAATGAAACACCATGAGATAAAATCAATAAAATGAAGTCTGTTGCTTTCCTTATTATGTAGTGACCAGCCCATTTACTTTCCTATAACGGAATCAGTGGAACTCAATTTTTGAACAGGAAATTTGAATACACAGAAATACAGGTATGTATTCGGAAAGAGAAGGTAGGTGACCAGCATTGGTTGTTTTCAGATGGTCTCACCCTTGTGTTCACATCTAGGGTTTGAACTCGGCGTTTCAAAAATTTTATTACACTGGCCCAATTCAAATACTGGGTAAATATATGGTACAGTTAGTAGTGTAAGATCTACAGTTCTCTCTGTGATATGGACATCAACTCAAAATATGGCAATTTCAATTCTTGTAACACCTAGATTCACATCAGTTTTATTCTGAGATGTGGGTATGTTCTTGGGATACCATATCAAATCTTAAGGTAGATATGAAGTGTATCAACAAGAAACATCTGTTTCAGAAAAAAAGCTGCATAAGTCCTGGGACTAAATGGCACATCAGTAACTGCCAAAAGAAACCTGCGTAATTATATTGCATTTTCACACCTCTTACAGGACAGCTTGCACAGAGAAGCAAACTGAATAATTTGCCTCCATTGGAAAAATATTTAAATAAACTCTGGGATCACTGGCCTGATACCAATTCAGTGCTTTTCTAGTAATATCTGTCAATCAACTTAATTTCTAGACAGATCTACTAATATCTTTCAATCAATCAAGTTCATTATGGCACCTACACACTTGATCAGTGTGGGTTCTAACACTATGTGTGTTCCTAATGACCTTATGTCACCTATTCTCTCTCTTATACAACCTTTCTGGCTCACTTCTGTGGTCTTCATCATTCACTGATAAAACGTCATATGCACTTGCCACACAGATTACCTTACCATCAAAGTAATATTCTACATGGGTCCTAGGACTCCCATTACTATCAGACACATTAAATCTTGTCCAGAAATTCAGTTATATTTCCAAGTGCCTATACTTAGACAATGAGTAATTACATGCAGAAAGTACTGTAGGATCTCTTATATTTCTGTATTAATTTTAACAGGCATATGCTCTTGGAGTCCTAGGACTCTGTAGAATAGAACACATCACCATCAGACACATTAAATGTTGTTCAGAATCTCAGTTTCTGTATATACTCATGTATAAGTCTAGAAATTTAGGTCAAAAATTGACCCAAAAAATCTGGGTCGACTTACAGTATCAATGTTAAGTACTGTATCTGAACTCTTATTTAAAAGAAGGAACCATCCCCTGGTGATAAGCAAGAGTATAATTTGTCCTGGAAGCACTGAACCCCTGTAGTCTCTCATCCATCCAGTCTTAAGAATGAGCACAAAGAGTTATGTCTGCTGGAATTTTCTAAGTTCTTTGACATTGTTTTGCTTTGCTTCATCTTTTAGATCTGTCACTATATGCCCCTAAGTTTACCTCAACTTATCCACAGGTCATAGCAAAATACATAATTTTGGCCCCAAAACCTGCCCTTGACTTATACATGTTGTCGACTTCTAGTCTACATATGGTATATTTCCAATTACCTATACTTAGACAGTGAGGTCAGAGAGCAATTACATGCAGAAAATACTGAAAGTGGCAATCTAAACTCACTGTGTTCACTGTATGTATAACTAAAATTCTGAATGACATTTTCATGCATCTGAAGCAGTATGGTATGCAGCCATAAAAACTTATATCATCATAAATGTGCTAGTTTGCAAGATGCCATAAAACCCTTGGTTGTTTTTACTGCAATAGACTAATAGAGTTAACCCCTTTAAAAAAAATCAAATACTAGATTCCATATTTTCAGGCAAGACTGCACTGTGACACTTCTTTCCCCCTATCTGCTAACAACTACATGGGACAAATTTCTGAAGAAGAACTCTGTTAACCTATTACAAAGGTGACAAAAGGTGCAGTCCCTCACAGATACAAGCACACTGTAAACCTGTTGCATTGTGACACCTCTTTCCTCCACCCTACTAATAGTTATATGGGGCAAATTTCTGAAGATCAGCTCTGTCAACCTATTACAAAGATGACAAAGAGTGCAGTCCTTCACAGAAGCAAGCACACTTTAAACCTGTTGAGATTAGCGAATTTAAGAACACTTAGCTCTGTGTGGTATCATAATCACAGAGCCTCATGTCATCCTAACTACAGTTAAGGCCAGTCTGCACAACACATGCCCTGACTTTGTCCCATGCTGGTGTGGCAACGTGCATTGCACCACATGGCAGGCAGTGTCACAGCACTCCTCTGGCACTGTGTCTAGATGATGCAGCGCCAAAGGAACACCAAAAATCCACGGGGTTGGCAGCTATGGTGCCCTCTCCGGGGTGCAAAAAGGAGCCGCAAAAAGACTCCTTTTTACACTGCGGAAAGGAGAGATCAGGGCCGTGGCATGTAGTTATTGCGGCCCTGATCTGGCGCTAAAGGGGGAGGCTTGTTGAGACCCTGAATCTTCATAAGGAAGAAGAACTTACTTGATGCTTTACATGATCTTACCCATCCATGTTAAGGAAATAGCACAAACAGTGCCTGTTTTCATTTGCTATGTAAACACTTGCAGAGAAAAATTGTACTCCTCATCCCCCCTCCCTACCCATGAGGTAATAAATTACACAAGGTGATACTACTTAGTTGAAACACTGGAACTTATTAACACTTGCCATACATTGCACCACCACTCTTGTTGTGCTGTATTAAAACAAGCAAACTATAAGAACCTTAGTGATGGTGTTATTTTAAATGAAATGGTTGCATACGTGAGTTCCTAAAAACTACCAGCTTAACTTCCTCAGATCTGTCCAAGTTCCTGCAAATGTTACTTTTATCCATGCATTATCCCACAGGATGAACATGTTGCCAATATAAGAAGTAAACATGACTATTTAGAAGGGTTTTTTGGGGAGGCACATTGGCTCCACAGGGTCTTTGGAGGGCTGTACTGCTCACACGTCCATTTTCAGCCTTTCTTATGATTCCCAATGGATTTTGCTTTTTAAGTGCATCTTGCAGCATAATGCAGACATACTGGAAGAATGATAGAGTTCCCTTCATTTTATGTTTCCCAGACTCTAATTAATCATCAATTACTGTTTTGGCATGATTGCTACTGCAAATCTGTTTTCCTGTGGCTAACACTAAGACAGGTCCAATTATGAAAGTGTGAACCATTAAATTTGGTGGTCCCAATGGAAGACAAATGCTAGTGTGAGAAACAACCAGATCCAAAATGCTATAACATCTTAAGAAAGAAGAGGGTATTAAATTAGAATGCATGTATTTCTGTCCTCTGCCATAAAACTTAAGTGATCTCTTATATAATCATAGTCTGCGCAATTACTTTCAAATACTAAGAAATGTCTTTGAAGATGACAGTAGTCTTTTTACAGAGCTGCACAGAAAAATTTGTCATTCATCAAATATTTGTATTAGCCTACTTCAAGCCATTCATCTTCCTGGGCAGCAGAAAGTTAAAAACATGATTTAAGCAGGAATCCTATAGCCATCTGTCTGTAATTCCCACTGAGCTAAATGAGGTTTACATCTGAGTAGATATTTGTAAAATACCTCTGTTAAGGTACTAAATCAGTAGTGGGCCAATTGAGGCCTGCGGACCCACTTTTGTAGCCTCACCAGTCCCTCAAACCCCCAATTTTTTTAAAAAAATCAGTACTATCTTCAAGCAATTTTTGCCCGCAAACCACACAAAAAGCCCTCCAAATGTGTTAATACACATCTATCTTCATAAGCACACCATACCTGTTGTCATTTTGAGAGGGACTACAGAGGAAAATGGAAGTATATGGGCTTCCTGTGAGGGAGGGGGTGGCCTGTGGGGAGATCTACTGGGGGGATTAGTCCCCTGTAGTTGCCCACTGATGACCATCTTCATTCTGAAATGCCATTTATTTCAGTGGGATGCGTCCAAAATCAGTGCTCTGTAATTATCAAAGTTAAAAAATAATCAGATTATGTTATCAATAATTTCCAAAGTGTCTGCTGAAATCCAGTCATGTTGATATTCATTCCCACCAAGCTCATTAACTATGTGTGAACCATTAAAACCAAACAAAGAATACCCTGCCAGCTTTGATTAAGTGGCAACTATCTCTCTCAGCAGACATATAAGACTGCCTCTTTAAATATGCTTCAAGCAGGCTGCATGAAACTATGAAAATTGTATCAAAGTACATTGCTCCATTTACAATCTGAAGTTGGCTCCAACATTGACGATCACTCGACTTTCATACACTTTCTTCATAGTTCTCTCAATTTGTTTCAAAAAAACCTGTGGAATTCGCCCACATAAAGTATGTACAGTATCAAGGAATTTAGTGTGGAGAGGGTAGTACATTGATTGGAAGAGATTGTCTTCAAAGGAAAACTAAAAACAAAACAAAACAAAAAGACAGACAAGATTAATTTATCATTGCACTACTTAATTAAAAAAAAACCTAGTCCAGTGAATTATGGTCTTTTCCCCAGTCATACCTTCAGCCTAATTTTCTCCTTCCACTCTGGTGGTATTTTCACACTAGCCCTGTGTTGTACTAAAGAAGCCCAAGGGATTGTATTATTGCTAAACTACTGAGATTGTAATGTTGCTTTTCACATTTCAGGTTTGGCCCCATAATTTTAGCAATCTTTCATGCTACAGCTTGACCACATAGGGACAGCTGGCTGCCCAGAACCTCCCCAACACATTTCTCCACCCTTTATCCTTATCTGGCTATTTTCTGGGAGGCTTTTGCCTAGCCTATATTATATTTTATTTAAAAAATAAAATTACCCACTAGAGTGATATTCCTTCAACACTCTCCAGTGGCTTCTCTTGCTGCTACATCACTACAGAGATGGTGTGGCATTCCTTCTACACATTCCAAGGGCTCCCTTGCCACTGTGCCACTACAATGGCAGCAGCTTCAAAAGAAACAAATATACAAAATGGAAGAATTGGGGGAAGGCTTTGTCAATGGTCCATCCTTCCACCAGCAATCTTTCTGGAAATAAGGCAAGATGGGAGAGGTGGGACAAACCCACCTACTACATGTCCTAAATCCACCTACGTGATCCCCAAATTGGCTATTTGAGAAAGTGATCTTTCATAACAGTAAAAAATACACCATCAGGAGATTATCATGACCTTAGCTAACAAACTGATTGGTTTTTGGGGGGGGGGGGTATAAAGATTACAGAAGGAGGAAAACAGAACAGCGACACTGTGTGAAAAGGCACCCTGTTTGCCAATGTAACCCATCTCTGTTCCACTATAAAAGCCACATGTAAAAATGACCTAACTATTGGCTGTCAAGAGCTTGCAACACTTTTACTACCACAGTACTGTATTTAAAAATTAGGTCACAATGGCATTATCTCAAGCAAGATAGTTTTGCTCATATTGAACTGACCTGGGGCTATTCTGTCCATAACCCAGGAGAGCAAGTAGGAGCTTGTCAACAGTGTTGCCAACAAGCCTCAAAGATATTCCTCAGAATGTTTTACCAAAATATCTGGAATTCCCCAATATTTACCATAATATTCAGTCAAAATCCCCAGAAAGAAATTAATTAAATTCCCTGGATTCCGGGGAATTCCCCGGAAATTGGCAACGCTGCTTGTCAGGCTCCTGGGCTACCAAAATCCCAACCTCCTTGTGAGAGGTTCAATGTATTATAGTAATTAACAGAGTCAAATTAGAATTAGGGCTACTCAGTTTCAAAGCTCTACTCAGCTATGAAGTCCAGTAGGTGATATTCAGGCAGTCACTATCTCTCTGTTTAACCTACTTACCTATTTTTGTGAGGATAAAAAAGGAACATGCTCAAGACTACCCAGATTCAGAAGACTTGTGACAAAGGATTTTTGAGACATAATTTTGGGAGAAAATAAACAATGAATAAATAGTAGTAGTAGTAAATGTTATTGTTATTATTATTTTCCTGAAATGTGTTGGACAAATTTTAATAAACAGAGGCACTCTGAAATCACATAATCTTTCTTGGCATTGTTTGTTTTTATTGCCATTCTTTTCTTCATTCTCTCTCTCTCTCTCTCTCTTTTGTGAGAAGAGAAGACTATGTATGCTGCCTTTGGCTCTTTGGTAAAAAACACACACATGAATGTAATATCATCCAGTGCACTATATCACATGTTATAATACAATATAAGTCTTTGCCCTTTGGCAGAGCAACACTTACATCACGTATCACTTCATAGAGGGCTTTGAAAGTAGGCTGTTTATCATCATGGTAGACACCCCTGTTCCCATGGAGAATGGAAATGCCTTCCTCCTCTGCTCCTTTACAGTTACTGCCATACATACAGTGGTCTGGCCGATAGTTCCATTGGCAAGGAAACAGGTAGAGACATTCTGGAAAACCCATTTTGGAAAATAGATGAGAAGCGGGGGGAGGAGAGAAAAAGTTTTAAAATGTGACATAAAACAAAACAAAACTCCTACAAATATAATTAGAATATCTGAATTATGCAGTACAAAAGCTACAGCTCAGTCAAACATGGATATGTTTAATTGTAATACTTTTTTCTACTTACATAATTTAGCTAATGTTTTTGGGAGTGGATGAATAGGAGACTTTTAGAAAAATATGGACTGGGATCAGAAGAAACAGTTTATGGAACAAATTATATACATGAGCAAGAGACAATGGCTGTGTTCAGATTCAGCATTAAACCATAATCTAATGCTGCATGAACAAAAGGCTAATATGTTTTCCTCCTTGTCCTCTTCTGGCACAGCTACAATCGGAAGCCTGAAAACTTTCATTCTTGTTTTCATTTAACCTTTGTCTTAATATGTCCAACCTAGCGAAACAATAGTTAGGGTCAATGGTGGAAAATCAGGTGTTTTCCAGGTATTTTGACTGCAGTTGCCACCTGCCGCAATCAGCATGGTTAGTGTTGTGTGCCTTCAAGTTGTTTTCAACTTATGACAACCTAAGGTGAAGTTTTTGTGCAGTTTTCTTTGCATGGTTTGTTCAGAGTGGGTTTACCTTTACTCTCCTCTGAGGTTGAGTAAAAATGACTTGCCCAAGGTAACCCAGTGGGTTTTTATGTTCAAACAAAGGATTTAAACCCTGGTCTACAAACTGGCTCACAGCATGGAGATTGGTAAAAATAAAAAATCATGGCATTTTTAGTATGGAACATCTGGAGAGATCCAAGCTGGGAAAGGCTGCCCCAGTTAGGTCTATAATATATACAAATATATTTCAAATACACACACACACACACATATAGTACAAATATATATAAATACAATACTTCATGTACCTGGGTTAAAGTAAAAAATAATATTGAGCAAGTCCTGGTCTCCCCATGTAATGTAGTTTTTATACTTTTGGTATAAAGGGTACAACATCTCCTCCCATGTCAGGCCTGTCGGTATCATGCTGTTCTGAAACAGAGAATATTTTTTTCATTTTTAAAAACAGTAATAGTAAAAATCACAACAGACACAAGACATATCAATAGGAATCACTACTGTATACATCTTAGTACTATGACCACACTTGAAGCTTCTGTAATCTTTTGGGGTGGGTGGGGGGATGAATTCATGAATAAGGATTTGAGCACAGGAGGTTCTGGGACTCAAAAGAGTTATTGGATCTACTGTCTGAAGATTGCATGGTTCTTCTTAACTGGGTCATCAAAAAACCCACTGTGGTTAGAATGTTGCTCAAGAAAAGCTACATCAATAATGTTCTCAGTGTGGCAGCACCAGAAGACCTACAATGATGAATCTTTCACCCCAATACATGGTCATTCCAAGTCAACTTGGCTATGATATTCTAAGCCATGGAAGGAAACTATTCATCCCTGCAATAAATGCACATTTCTCAGAAGGCTTTTTAAATGCTCTATGGTGTGATGTGAGAAGTTGGAGAAGCCTGCCAATCACAGCCAATGGCGATCGGTGAAAGGGAGCCTATGGGAAGGAAAGGCTACAACCTAAAGGCTTGTCTGAGAAAGAGTTAGAGACTTATTGCCTGACAAAACAAAGCAAAAATGGAGACAGAGAAGAGTGGCTTGTTCTGTGCTTTACCACATGACGTTGCAGTACGTCAGTTCTCTTCCTGTGGGACATGTTTGTCAAAGTGAGTCTTTTGTCAAATGGGTTTTCCTGGCTAGAAAAAGAAGACTTGCTTTGACAACTGTCGCTCGTAGGAAGAGAACAGAAATGCTACAATGCCATGCAGTAAGACAGGGAGAAAGCTGCTGATCTCCGGATCCGTTTCAGCTTTGTTTTCTAGTGTGGTAAGGCTATTAGGTAGGATAGAGAAAGACAGAGTGAAGGATGATTAGGAAGAAGGGAATGGTAAGATCTGAAGAGGGTTCAGGGAGTTGTGAATGAGGAAAGGGCTCAGGGAGTTTGTGTTTCACTTGTTATATGATTTACTTGTTTATTTTCTATGCCAGTCTCAATGTTTTAGTCTAATAACTGAGAAAAAGAACTGGCCACACTTTACCACACTGAAACCACAGATCAATACAGTCACTTGACCACAGAAGTGACCACCTTGAGGCCCAAGTACTAAACTGAGGGAAGGATCTTGAGGGTGACATGACAAGGTGAGTGACAGGACTACAACAGTTGGAGCTGTGGGGCCAACCTGGGTAGGGGGTACCATCACACATAGTCAAAGGTATAAAAATGAACCAAAGTATTTGGAGTGATGAAGTTCTATATGAGCACCCAGAAAGAAAGGAGCAAAACACAATCATAAGGATTGTTTTTCCTTTCAAAAGGATCAAAACAAATCATACCTTAAACTGGGTATTTCTTATGCGGGTTAAATTCATCAGCATGACACCGGAGTTGACTCCAGTTGTTCCATAATATGGGTGGCGAGCAAACCGACTGTACCAACCAATCTTTGGTATTTCATGTTCTGGTGCCATTGCAGCCAGCTGTGTGGAATTGAATGCTGTCAGAAATCTCCAGATGTCATCAATGGGTCGCAAGAAGAGGACATCTGTGTCCACATACAGAAGGGAGTCCACATCTTTTAAAATCATCTTTGGAGATGGAACAGAAAAGTGTGGGTGTGGGGTTGGGAAACACACAACATATATACAGACAGACACAGAGAGAAAGAGACAGGAAAACCAAAATTGACAGATTAGAGGTGTATATAAGCAAGATGATAACAGGTCATATTTTTTGACCTAACCTTTTGCTCAGTATACTGTATATCAGGAGGTGTACAGTATACACACCTCACTCTCAACCTAACAAATAAAACTAACTACACTGTGGCACCCAAGAAAGTTGGCATGGGAATGTCATAAAAAAGAAAGGGAACTTGAATGGCATGGATGCCAGCAGGAATGCTCGCTGATTTTTCTTCATAGTAATTATAGCCTGGTACAAATGGGCCCAGAAGGGCGGACTAGGACTGCCTTGTGTTGCTGCATAGCAGCGCCGCAGCAACCAAATTGCACGGCGCTGCTGCACAGCAAAAAAAGAGCGCTAAAAAGCGGACCCTTTTTGCGCCGCCACAAGCAGTCTGCAGTGGCACGAACACGTTGCTGCTGTGCTGCTCCATTTGGATGCAGCACAGCAGCTACGTCTATATGGTGCTGCACAGCGATAACACTCTAGTCAAGTGCTAGGGTTGCAGGGCGTGTGGGCGCTCCACCCTGAGTCAACCCTAGAACATGACGAGGGCTTCATTTAGGGCCCGTTTGTACTGGGCCTACATTATGCTTTTTTGAAATGCCACCCCTCAAAGAAAGGTAACATGTCAAATAATAAAATGAAAAAGAAATTGTAAAATTGTTTACTATGAAAAATAAAAACAGATTTTTAAATAAATGCTGAAGAACAAGACTGATGTAAGAAGGGCTCAGCTCAAATAATCAAGCAAGTACACAACCCTATAGTTTTACTAACTAAACAGTGATTAAGGGGCTGAACAGGGGTGGGGTGGGGATGTGGCAGCCACACGCCATGACCCCAACCCAGTGAAAATAGAAACCTCAAAACAGGTGCCATAAGCACCACGTCATTTTGGCACTGCACATGACAGACATCATCATGGCGTACGCTGTCTGGATGGGCACGCACTAAGATGGCAGTGCCAGTCTGTACACCCTCTATATTATTTGGTCACATGTGAATAAGACCATCATATGGAAAGACACAGAGTAATAGGCATTTTCTAATATAGAGGGCACTTAATCAATTCATTAGTACTTAATGAATTCTAGTCACATAGATTAGTCCTAAATATGTTCACACCTAAATCGATTCTTGCTCGGTGGTCAGAATCCATGTCACCTGAAGCTTCTGAAGGAGAATGTTAACCAATACAGTCAGCCCTCTGTTTTTGCAGGGGATTCATTTTGGTCTCTCCCCCTCGCAAAAATGCGATTTTACACATATTCAAGCCCCATAGGCTTGAATGGGGGCATGTGCCTGTGAACGGCTGTGGGCATGCACCTTGGGCACGCATCCCATTTTAATCCCCACCGTTTGCTCCTCGTGAGTAAGTGAGGGTCACGGATATGAAGTCCGCAAAAACAGAGGAGCAACTGTAATTTTCTCCTCCCTTCCATTCTTAGTATCTCCCCACCATCATAACTCCAGTTTATGTCTGGGAAAGTATATTAAGCAAAGGTTTAAGCTATTAGAGCAAAAACCCACTTGCTGAGCTCTGTCTATATAGACTTCAGGATAAAATGAAATTCCTTGCTATTTATGCAGTGAGTAATGTCAAGGAAAAAGCAACATGGGTTATACAGTAAATGAAATAAAACATGTATGTGAGAGTCAGGGTGACTCAGCAGAAGCCAATTGGGAACCACACAGGTGTAAATGGTAATACAATTAACAAGTCCTGAATGCCAAGGACAAGAAATGTAAAGTGGATAATTGGACACACCTGACAATTGTTAAGTGGTCAAGGCTGAGATGATGAAATCATTAATTGTAGGATGAACCAAGAGAACCAATGAGAATGGTGTACACGCCTACTGGGTGGAAACAGACAACAGTGGGTAGTACCATGCATTGACTATAATAATGACTATGCATCCCAATGTATTGTGTGGGTTATAGTGTGGATAGTAGTAGTGGATAGTGAGGAATAGAGTATTGTTATGTTGGATAGTTTTGGAGCTGTATATAGTAGAATAAAGTAGATCTTTTATATAAGACTACTGAGTTGTCTGGTGTCTTGGGTGAAGCTACAAGAACCAGCTGGATCCTGAAGAAGGGTGAAGACTTCTGTGGAAGCAAGAGTGAGAAGGCTTGGAGAGTTTGTTGGGGTCTTCAGCCTGTTCTCTGTAACTCTGCTAAGCTATAACCACTGGCCAAAACTGGTCAGCGCGGTGCACAACCAGGTGGTGAGTTCAAGCCAGAGGTGAAGAGCTACAACTCCCATCATCCTTGACAAGTAAGAGATCCTGGAAATATGCAGATGCCTTCCTCCCTGTGTGGTTCCTAATGCAATCATGTTGTCTAAGCATACCTACTACTGGCTGTCTTGTTCAGTGACAATATATAGACAGCACTATGCAGCAGCCAGTGGTTTCAGTGAATTTATCTTACATAATCAGTCACTTTTAAATATCCATTAGTACTAATACTTGCACACAAAATATGCACATACAAAAACATACACATTCCACTCTCCACAAACCTTTGAATTGGGAACATATAGTTAAAAATATTAACATGAATCCGTTCAGATATATGTGAATGTTTCAACACATGTACTGTAGATGTGGAGCCAATGTGGTGTAGTGGTCTGAGCAGTGAACCTCAACTCGGGAGATTAGAATTCGAATTCCCACTTGGCTATCGAAACTCACCGGGTGAGCTTGGGCAAATCACACTTTCTCAGCCACAGTAAAAGGCAAAGGTGAACCCTCTAGAGAACACATCTTGAAAAGAAATAACCTGTGATAAGTTCACCTTATGGGCACCATAAGTCTGAAGGCACAAAGCAACCAGAAGACACAGAGACACAATATTAAGAATTCACAAAAGAGATTTCTTATCAGCATATGATGCTCCATTATATACGTTCAGACCTTTGATCCGTTTAGCCTCTCTTCTCCAATAAGTATTGAACCCCAAAGCCTCAGGCAAAAGCCTGTCTCAACATTTCTGCCTGGACATGTCAAGGATCAAACCGCAGACCTTCTGTCCATACAGAAAGTACTCTGTGTCTGAACTGTAGCTCTCCTTCAGTCTGGTCAACTTTGAATTTCTGGACAAAACTGCAATGATTTCCCTTGGCTATTTTCTATTTATTTCAACATCTTTATAGCAAAAGGGAGGAGGAGCATCAGTCCTTCTATTCTTATTCACAGTGTGCCCTCTTGTGGCCATCTGCTTTGTATAGATCCATTCACAATTTCATTCGTTCCCTAAAAGACAGTATAGTATTTACCCAAATGTAGCTTAGTACTGTACCTATTTCCTACTTTATTATTATCATACATCCCTCCTTTGCTTGCCTTCTTTCTCAGATTATTTTTGGATTAAACTGCTAGTATAGCAGCTTGGGTGAGAAATCCATGTTGAAACATCCACTGTGCCACAGATTTCACTAAATGGCTCTTGGGCAAGTTTCTTATTTTCCTCTGCATCCCTACAACTGGGGAGGAGGGGGTCAAGACCCACTCAGGGCCCTTGGGAGAACAATAGGATACAAATGTAAGCAGAAAATCATGTACACCTTTAAACTGACTATAAAACTAGCATGTAATAAGATATATGGTTACATTCACCACATTAAAAAGGCCCCCATGGGACATATTCAGCAGAACATATTCCTGAATGCCAGTCTGAATTGATTGTCATTTGACTAGCCTTGAGGTCTCAACTTCTAAATCTTAAATTTAATAGAAAATCTCTGGGCATGGACTATTATGTGGTCATTAGCTTACCATTCAAAATGATGAAAAAAAAATTGGGATTTTCAGAAACAAGGCATCATTTCATATCTCTTTTATAGAAATGTACTCTGGATTGTATAAATATTTCAAAAATAGCCTATTTTCCAGGGACATAGAGTGGCATTTTTATATTACTTGCAGTTCTTAGGATTAGCTATGTGGTATAATAATGAGTTAGGTTACTGTTGCATGATATGTTTTACTTCATAAAATCTCCAATTAAGAAAATATGAATTATTCTTCTTAGAATGGCAGCACTTTTGCTTTGTATTTTCAGATTTAGCACTGCACTTCTTCACAGCATTTTATGTTTTTGTAATTATTTATTGACCCATTCTCAGTCTCTCCATTGCACACAAACTACTGCAGCGGAATCTTTGTTGCCAACAACAAAATAACAAATGCCTTTTATTGTGACCTCTTCAGTGTCACGGATAAATCATCTCTGAGTATTTGTTGCTTATAAATTTCATGGTATCTCCATAAATTGACAGGTAACTTGGTACAGTTGTTTGAGCATAGGCCTACAATCTTGGAGACCAGGGTTCAAATTCCCGCTCAGCCACGAAAACCCACTGAGTGGTTTTGGGCAAGTCATATACTTTCAGCCTCAGAGGATGGCAATGGCAAATCCCCTCAGAACAAATCAGGCCAAGAAAACTCAATGATAGATTCACCTTAGGGTCACCATAAGTCGGAAACAACTTGAAGGCGAACAACAACAGCTACTACTGCTACCACTACTACTCAATGCTAACTTTTCCCATCTCTGTATAAAATTAACCAACTTCTAAATCCAATGGAGTATTACTGGATGCGCACTGCACTTCAGTTTAAGCCTAAGCATTTAAGGTGAAAATTTTCAGAACTGTTTATTACCAAAGCTTTATCAGTTAATCAAATATGTCGAAGTAGGAATTTAAGATAAGAAACCTTGAGATTTTGAAGTTTTTCATACCAGCACTTACCAGCCTGACAGACTTCTGAAACGTCAGGGAATTGTCCCCTCGCCTCTAGCGTCCTTAAATCATTCACAGAGCAGCAATTTCCGATGAACTGAAACTTTGCATTCATAGGAAATTGCTGCTCCACACACAATTCAAAGATGATAGAGGTGAAGGGATGATTCCCTGATGTTTCAGAAGTGTGTCAGGCTTTCAGACATGCACGCTTCTCTGACATTTTACCAATGTTTTACCAGCACTTACCTCATGGTAAGCGCTGATATGAAAATCTTTTTTTATACACTTCTGGAATAAAAATAGTCCTGTAATATGGGTTTCCAAGGCTTGGTTGAAAGGTGGACTCTTTCAACGGTTTATTTTGTAAACCACTTACATCAGTAAGAGGTATAGAGACATACTTGCTATTGCTAGCAGTGTTCAATAGGCTCAATTTCCCTTGTTATAGAACCTCAAAGAAAAAAGATAATTCCATCCCTGAATCTTACAGCTGTAAATAACACATCACCTTTAACTCAAGTCTCTGGTAAATGACATAAATGAGAAGATTCACTCTCATCTTTATGTGTAACTTCTCTGGGCCAATTCCCCTAAACTGGAGCAGATGCACTCGCGCAGCAGGCCCACTTCATCAAGTCTGCTGAAAGAGCAGCTCCAGTAAACTCCTCCTCTCTTGGAACTGGAACCATTTCAATTCCTAATGGCCAATATAAGAACGACCATCTAACTTAAAGAATGAGTCTGGTTTTGCTTTAATCCCTAATTGATTTTATCCTATTTATACATGTATTATGGATTGCATTATTTCAAACTGTTTTAACTGTTTTTAAATTGCCTTGTTTAAAATGTTACATGGTTTAATATGCTTATTGTCTTTTCAAATTATCCTCATTGTTTTAAACTGTTCTGAAATCATTTTACTGTACACTACCCTGGGATCCTTGGATACAGGGTGGGATATAAATATCTTAATAAACAAATGAAAAATAAATAAATCCTCTCCCCCATCCTGTTTTCTTTTAGTGTCCATTTTCTTTTAGACTGTAGGCCTGCAGGATGGAGCTGTAGGGTGGAGCTGTCTTGTTTTATTGACTGTATGTAAGGCTCACTGCGACACTTCCTAGCTAAACAGCAGGGTAAAGAAATGTGTTAAATATTTTTTGAACAGCTCTCCAAAGAATTCCAAATAAGGATCACATTGTACCAGAAATTATGAAATGGCCAACACAGCTATCCCTGCATGTTTTCTGGATTGTACCAGAAAATGACCTACTGAGTGCACTAGAACATTAAAAGTAGTTATGTGTGTCTATACTGTATGTGACTTCAAATTGTCTGTCAAATTATGGTGGCCCCACAAATTTCATAGGATTTACTTAGACAAGGAATTCTCAGTTGTCAGATCCTTCTTCTAAAATATAGCCTTGTTGCTGTTTCAAGTTGTTTCCAACTGATAGCAAATCTAAGGTGAACATGGTTCACCTTATCATGGGGTTTTCTTGGCAAATTTTGTTTAGATGGTGTTTGCCACTGCCCTCCTCTGAGAATGAGAGTGTGACTTGCCCAAGGTTACCCAGTGAGTTTCCACAGCCAAGCAGAGATTTCAACCCTGCTTTCTAGAGTTGTAGTCCAACACTCACATCAGTACACCATGCTAGCTAGTATAAAATAAAGTGTACAGCACCTGGTATTCATTGGTGGACCCAAGGATGGGTCCAAGTACTAACCAGGACTGACTATGCTTAGCTTCCAAGATCCGACAGGAGCTGATGCCTTTTAGAGTATTTAGCCCTCTACAGAAATGGTTAAGGAACAGTATATTTTAATGCTAACTAAGGGGAGGTGGGAATTATGTAGCCCTCCAAATTTTGCTTGGGTCCAAGCCACATTAGCCCTTGTCTGACTAGACAATGGTAAGGAATGAAGGAATCTGTAGAGCAACCATGGGTAGGACAAGTTTATATCCTTTCAGGAAGCAGAAGCAAGAACAGCTATATAAGTGGATGTTTAAGACTGCCACCCCTCATTATTCCTTTTTTTAGCCTTGGAACTCACACATGAGACTGACAAACTGTCTCAACCAAATTAAAAAGGGGAAGAAGCCAATTCTCAAAGAGAAAACATCCCAAACACCTGTGTCTAATATATTGCACAGAATGATATAATAGCACAAGATTTTGGACCTTATCTAAGCCAAACTTTATGGATCGCCAAGAAACAGAACTAGCAAAGTCAGATACGCTCATGAGTGCCAGTAAGGCGGGGGGGGGGGGGAGGATTACATCGTCAATGGCCTTCTCTAGTATTACTTAAGTACTTAGCCGAATAATTTCTAAACCCATTGCAGTCTGATCTTTTTCCTTGGACTTAGGGAGATGTGGTCACCTTACCGGAAGAAAGAGGCGCTGGGCAGCACATGGCTTGAATAATTTTTTCCATTCTTGAGCATTTCCAACAGAAAAGGCGATTGGGTAGACATGACATTCAAACTTCTTTGTGTAAGAGGGAGGCCATTCTTGCAACTGTAAAGCACAAGGAAGAGAGCAGAGGGTGGGTGGGGAGAAAGGCAGCTTGTGGACAAAGGCAAAAAAACCCCAAAGCAAAGTCCTTACTCAGGCTGAGCTTTAGTGAAGATCTACTACCAGAAAGAGTTTATCTATTCATTAATGTATAACACTCCAAACCTTTGTGAATCTAAAGGCTTATAATAAAAGATTTAGGTTTGGCTGGGCTTCCCACATACCCACCACAAAAAATTACTAAAGAAGACTCACTTTCCTTTCGAATTCAGGCTTCAGGGAATCCTCAGCAAAGATGTGAAATTTGATCTTCCTATTGCTGAACAGAACTGCTGACTTCAGCATGATGAGAGTTTCTTCCAGCCGGTCACCACATGCTACAACCGCCAAATGCATCCACTGTGGAGATGGGATCAGGGCTGTAGGAAGCTTCTGGTCCTTTGGTCTCCTACAAATTATAGATACTGTATGTGTGTACTTCAATCTGACAGTTATCGTCTTTGGAGTTTTGGCATCAAATAAATAAAAGATTTTGCTTTGTTTGAAGGAAGACATGTGTTACTAAGAGCTGATTGCAAAAATTTGCTAGGGTCATATTTAATCAATGAAAAGAACTTTAAGGTACTAACGTAATTATCTTCCATCACCACAATTATTTCCTTATGCAGAGTGGATTACACATAGCTCAGCTGTTCAAACAACAATTAAGGTGGAAGATTTGGAAATATATTTATGGCTGTCAACTAAAGTCTAGGTGGCTTTCAATGTTAAAGGAAGCATTCCAAGCCAAAGATGCAACTGACTCACACATCTGGTCAGCAGCCTTCCTGACTGTGGAAACTACCTCTGCAAATGTTAAACACTGGAGGGCTCTGGGTTTGGGTGGCAGGCCATCTAATACACTATTTCTTTCAATCATGCTTCTTTTCCAACAGCCCCTCTATTACCTCTGAACCAACGCATATGTTCCACACATCCCATTGCGAATGTGAAGCAAGAAGCTGGGCATGCCTGGGTAGAGCCACTCAATCACCACTCAGAAAATGCTGTGAGGGGGAGTGTGTGGGAGGACAAACATAAAAACTCAGAGGCTTGTCTGTAAAAGGATTAAATACAGCCAGTTAGAAATAGAGTTAGGGCCAATCAGGAATAGAGGAATTGATAAGATCTGAATACAGTTTGGGGGGAAAGAGAGCATAGGAAGAGTTCAAGGGGAAATGTTATTTCTTTGAAACTGATGTGTTATAATAGCCATAGCAATAGCAAGTACATTTCTATACTGCTCATCAGTGAACTAGCACTCTCTAAGCGGTTTATAATGTGTAAGCCAATTGCTCCCAACAAGCTGGGGTGGGGTACAGACTGCCGCTTTGCGGCGGCCCGCCGCCGCCGCCATTTGCTCCGCGCGGGAGCCGCAGCAGCCAAACCGCGCGACTCCCGCGCGGAGCAAAAAAGAAGCTCCATTTCGGAGCTTCTTTTTGCGGCGCCTCAATGACGTCGCGAGGCGCCTGGCGCGGACTCACGATGTCATAGGCGCTGCGACACGTCTGGACGCTGTGCGTCCAGTACGTAAAGATGGCGGCGCCCATGTAGAAGGGGCGCCGCCATCTTGTACGTATAGAATACGTACTAGGGTTAGGGGGGTGCGGAAGCACCGCCCCTTCCTAACCCTAGTACGTATTGTATACGTACTATTTGGCGGTCTGTAAACCGCCTGGGTACTCATTTTACCAACCTATGAAAGGAAAGAAGGCTGAGTGAACCTTGGAGCCCTCCTCTATGACTGAACTTACAATGTTGTGGTTGCAGTACCAATATTTAATCACTGCATGAATAGGGCTCCTTGATGTGCTGTATGTGGAACCAGCTTAACTCTGGATGTTTACGGTATGTTATCTATTACACCAACAAATTTAACATTTTCCAGAAATTCTTAGAGTAGATGCACAGAGAAGTTGTTTATACAAATGAGTGTCATTAATCTGAAGAAATTATTTTGGCTCAGAAATCTTGGCATCCTTAGTGAAAAAATGCAAATAGCCCTGGGACTGGGACTCTTCATTCATACAGTGAGCAGGTTCCTTTACCTCCAGAGACTGGAGGTAATCTCTAATAGTTGGTATTTTATATTACAACATAAATCTACTTGTGCCTCAAGGGATGCTAGCTTTCAGTACCTGACTGGTTTCAGCAAGGCAATATATTTCATCAATTGCTTAAATGTCCATGGACTTTTGTCTTAATTAAACCTCCACTTCTGCAGTTGATAAATAATGGCACGCTACACTTATGCAAATATTATTTACTTTCCAGCCAATTAAGTGCAAAATCACTGAATTATTAAAATCCATAATAGGTTGGTTGCATGGATTGGGCGATGCTCTTTTGCCTACTTCTTCTGTGCCTGCTCTTAATTGCACTGCTAAATCAAGATGAACATTCAATAATGCTCTTTGCCCATGCTGTCCAGGTGAAGAAGGTTAGAATGCCAGATCTTTATTACAGTCAGCCCACACCATATGTGGGTTTCCCTTACAGAGCTTTCAGCTTACACGGAAGCTGTGGTACAATTAAATGGATGGTGCATGTGTTGTGTGCACGCACACCATTGTTTTCAATGGAGTGTGAGCATATGCGGTTTTCCCCTTACGCGGGAGAGTCTGGAACAGATCCCCCGCATAAGGAGAAGGCTGACTGTATTACAAGGCCAAAATGTTTTCTACCACCATTATATCCTTTTAAATCCAGAAAAATTAATTTATGCCAAGCATTGAATCATGGTTCTAAAATACACCTATGCAGATATATGTACTATGTGTGTATACATACTTGCATATGTGGATATATACCAAATCTGCATGCATGTGCTTATACAAAGATGATTAAGGGTACAATCCTGTACTGAGGATATACTGGCTGAGGAGCAGGAAGATTAAGCAAAATTGTCATTGCCAAGGTGTGGCAACTGGGGCAATTTGCCACCACAAAATAAGCGCACCCCCTTCCTCAGCTGCTATACATACCACTGCCCCCCTTCCTTATCTTGCCATACTGTTCACCAGAGACCACCATATGAGAGCCTTTGAAGGGGACAGTGCAGAAATTGGAAGAAACATTTTACTTGTAATGTTGCTTTGGTAACTAGTTACCGTTTGCAGTAACAAATGGGAAGAGCATTACTTTTTTGCCCTTAACAGCCAAGGCTATAATGTACTTACTTTTTAATGTAATATGCACAGGTTTTTTCCTGTCACTGGATCTGTTCTGAACTGGGAGCAAAAGGTTCACATATGTGGCTGCCATATGCTGCTTCTTTGAGGAAAACTTATTTTATACCAGCAGAAAAGGGGCTGCACCAGAAATTCACATTCATTGGATTTTAAAAAAGAATGCTGGTTTGCTAAAGGAAAAAGTACTAGGACTGTAACAGGGAAAGGTTGGTTTAGAGTGCAAGAATGTAGGTACAAGTCAAACAGGGGGAAACGACTATGCAAAAGACTTGGGACCTTTTCACACTATAAAACTATAGCACTGGGATTCCACTTTGACTGACATGACATGTTGTGGAATTCTGGGATATGTAGTTTGATGGGGCACTGGTGCTATCAGGCTAAGATTTCTAAATGCCCCTCCCTAAATTGCACATCCCAGGATTCAATAAGATGGAATCATAGCAGTCAAACTGGAATCATAGTGCTATAATTGTGCAGTGTAAAAGGGCCATGGGGTTTTAAAAGAGAAAGGCAGACACTATAGCAGAGAGAGATGCTGGGGAGTGACTGACATACAGGGAAGGAAGGGATCCATGAATTCTGGAAAAACACCAGGGGTTGAGGAACAGAGGAAGGGTGGATTGGGTGTGGGGAGACGATGCTCTAGGAGAATAAAAAGGAAACAGAAAAGAAAAGACAAAGCTGTTTTACCCAGCTCTGAATGTTCCACAAAGCTGCCATTCTCAGCACCAACAAAGCTGTCTTTCTTGGCATCCAACATTGCTGCTGTCAAGGTTGAGTGGGCTAGAGGGGGATTCCCTGGAATTCCCCTCAGACGATTTCAGAAGCGAGTGCATAATGAGCATTCCTGCACCCCAATTATTTCTGCAAGCTGAACATTGTAGGCCCAGGAAAATCACAACAGCGTGTTACAAAAATACAGGCTGTCAGACGGCAAGGACAGACACACACAGACAGTAATCCTTGGTCTGCATTTTATTTATAGTGTACATCAAAACATGCACCACTTTTCTTTCTAGGTAGCCAGTGTAGTGTAGTGGTTTGACCATTAGACTATAACTCTGGAGAACTGGGTTCGAATCCTTGCTAGACCATGGAAACCTACCTTGTGCAACTCACACATTCTCAGCCTCAGAGGAAAGCAAAGGCAAACCACCTGAACAAATCTTGCCAAGATAATAATAAAAATAAATAAATAAATAAATAAATTGTTTATTTGTAGCCCGCCTTTCCATGAGATCAAGGCGGGTTACAACATCATAGAGCAACAAACGATAAATATCAACAATACAATATACAGTGGAACCTCGCCATACGCAGATTAAAAACCTTACAAAAACTAGCCAAAGTGCAGGTGCAAAAGGAGGGGGGGGGGGGGAAAAAGTAATTACAACTGGGGGAAAGCTTGTTCGAAGAGAAAGGTTTTGAGTCTCTTCCTGAATTGGTCAAGGGAGTGGGTCGAGCGGAGCTCTTCGGGAAGCGAATTCCATAACTGCGGGGCTGAGATAGAAAACGTCCTCTGTGCAGTTGTAGAGCATTTCGAGGGTGGAACTCTCAGAAATTGCTTCCCGGTTGACCTGAGTGTGCGGGGCGGACTATATGGGGAGAGGCGGTCCTCCAAGTACCCTGGGCCCAAGCCATAACCTTGTGGCAGGGTTGCCTTAGGGTCATTTTAAGTTGGAAACCACTTGAGGGCACCCAGCAACAACAAACAAAAGAATTGCAGTAAATGTGAAGGCTCTATCAGTGACTCAAAACTTTCAGGAACTTTCAGGAACTACTTTCAACATTTGCCTTTAAGACCCTGTGAAATCAACACACACCAGCCACATCTACAGCCTACCCATCTCACCAAGCCAGAACAGAGAGAACCTTTCAGCAACAGCCCCATGGCTGCTTTCCTTTCAAAATTAAAATGTATCATTAAGAAAGCTTTTTCAAAAGCTCATGTAGCTTATGGTGACCCCATTAATTTCACAGGGTTTTCTTAGGCAAGAAGTGCTTTTGCCAGTTCTTTCCTCTGAAATATAGCCTAAAGTCTTTGTTGGTGGTCTCCCATCCAAGTACTAACCAAGGCTGCTTACCTTCCAAGACCTAATGAGATCTAGCGCCTTTAGGATATTTATGCTGTTACAAGTACTACCACATGCTATATTTCTTATGCTTGCCAGAGACTGCAACTTTATACAGTTTACTCAACATATGGAGGACAATATTTAATGCATTATACTCTCCAGGCCCCCAAAACATACATAGGTAACTGGTTCCTATACCTAAATTTTTAATGTCTTTTCCTACTTTTAACTGAGTAATAGGTCTGTAATAGGCTGAAAAAGGCTTGTTCTGGACCTAAAATAGCCAAGGGAGGCCTAAAAACACGGCAAAAGTGCCCCCCTGCTCCTAGAAGGCATTAGGCCCAAAAACTGGGGTTTAGGTTGTGTTTTTAGTTTGTTTTGTTTCATTTTTGAAAGTAGGTCTGGGGCACAGTGCAGCCCCCAAGGTCTCCTAGGGCCGGGGCTAATGTGCCCCCTAGGTTCCCCCAATTGCCCACTCTTGCTCTGTATCCTGCCTTTCTTCCAAAAGTGAGTTTCAAGACTAAAAGGAGATTTTTTTTCTTTCTTTCAATGTGTCTTGACTCAGTTCCATGGAGAAAACTGTATTTTCCCCGAAGAATAATGATCCTTGGAGGGGAATTTTGTGAGAGATCTGCATACTGTACACCGCTGATAGCTTTGCGACATTTTCTGTTGTGGCAATTTCTTAACAGAATTCTGCCATCAGGGAACCTTGCCTAACACATACTTTAATGCCTTTTCAGTGCTGTATAACCTTTTATTTTTGTAGGATTTTACTGTCAAGGGATTGTCACCATGATTTTTCTGATTTTATTATTTCGTTGGTGTTTTATTGTATTTTCATGTCATTCTTAATTTGTATGAACTATCCTGACATAAAAATTAGACTAACTCAAGAGGGTTTATAGATGTGTTTTTGTGAGATTTCAGTGAAGTAACTCTTGCACTATTTAAAAAAAAAGGATAAGGATAAACTGGTGTTGCTCTCATGTTTCATATGGACTTTTGGGAACCAACTGGAGGTCAGTAGATACCTGGAGGTACTAACATCTGTTGTTGTGGTTTTAGCTTGCTTAATTGGGCTTCCATTAATGAGAAATTTTCTATATAGCTTTTACATTTTCCATTACCTACCTCAAGCCTTCAGGATGGCATATGAGATATATCCAGATAAGAAAAGCAAATAGATGTTATGGATCTGCTGCTTGATTAATCAAACATTTAACAGGCAGAAATATGTAAAACAGGTAATTCCCAAATAATAATCTTCATTCCTTCCATAAGCATGTCCTGCCTGTAAATTGAAAACTGGAGTGAGATGGAACCTGTATTCCTCAAGGGTTTTACAGTATTTATTTTGAGAGCCATTGGCGGGTTACAAACGGCCCTCAAGGGGCCGTTTTGCCGCCGCCGCCATTCGCTGCGTAGGGAAGCCCCAGCTGCCAGACCGCGAGGCTTCCCCGCGCAGCAAAAAAGGAGTGGCGAAATGCCGCTCCTTTTTGGAACGCGGAAGTGGCGCCGCGAGGGGTGGAGTGCGTCCTCGCGACGTCACTTCTGCCGCGACACGTCTGGACGCACAGCGTCCAATACGTCAACATGGCGGCGCCCATGTAGATGGGCACCGCAAAAAAGTATGCGCTTCGCGCGTACTGGGAGGAAGGGCTGTCAGGAAGGTAAGAACCTTCCTAACCCTAATACGGCCCTTCCTAACCCTAGTACGCGCGGAGCGCGTACTTTATGGCGGTTTGTAACCCGCCAATGTGGCGTACTGGTTAGAAAGTTAGACTACTACAACTCTGGAGAACAGGATTCGATTTCCAATTCAGTCGTGAAATCCATTGGGTGACCTTAGGCACGTCACATGCTCTCAGCTTCAGGGGAAGGCAATGGCAAACCTCCTCTGAACAAATTATGCCAAAAAAAAACCCTACATGAAGACACACAGCACACACACACATTCTTCTTTTTCTTCTTCTTCTTTTACTGATTGATTGATTGATTGGTTGATTACTTTTGTGTCCTGCTTTTCCTCCAAGAAATTTAGGGCAGTGTACATTACTCTCTTATTCCCTATTTATTTCACAATAACTCAGTAAGGTAGGTCAGACAGAGAGAGAGAGAGAGAGATGGAGAACATGACCAGCCCTTGATTTTGCTATTTAATTAAGGGACACCATTTTATTATGCCACTGTATATTAATGGGACTTGAGCATCCAAAGATTTTGGTATACATGGAGGGTCCTGGAACCAAACCCCAGTGGATACCAAGGCCCTGTGTAGTCTTTAGAAGGTACAAAATGCTTTTGTTTATTTATACAAGGCTTAACTGGCCTGGATATTGTTAAGTTTTGAATAAAAAGTTTGCTGAAACATGTGGAACTGCTCCTCTTTTTTGGTGGCCCAGGAACACGTTTTCTTTGTTAACCACATTATATCTGTACCACAACTCCCAGAGTGCCCTAGACAGCATGATCAACTGGGGGTGAGCAGTTCTAATCCCCAAAAGTAACGTTTCCAAGCTCTGATTCTGACCATCATCTGTGATATAAATGTCCAAATTTGTTATCACCTCTGCATGGTGTGTGCTTGGGAGAGGAAGACAAGTACAGATGATATTGCCGCCTATGAATAAACATGACTAGGATGAAGCTGCTGATCTCCTTTGGAATGCTGGATGAAATTGCTTGCAAAGAACTGCCTTGAAGCATAAATTCAACAAGACTGCATAAACTAGAATACATTGTTGTCCTATTCAACTCTTTTTACTAAACTCCATAAACAGAGTCTACCCGAGAAGGAGAGCTGGCCTGAAACAGAAAAGAGCCATAAGAATTTGGAGGTGAGGAAGCTTCAAATGGTTGTAGCCACGAATTAAACACAGCAATGGGACTCTGAGGAATATCTATAATACACACTATCTCCTAAGCACAAATTGGCAGCTTGCCTAAGCAACACACTGCACTGAGCACTTCAAACAACATGACACAAAAGCCTTAGAAGACTACTTGCTAAGAATACTGCTCAGTACATACCACCAAATATGCAACAGGAAGGGCCACACCAGTGGTTTCAAGCCTCAAATGTATCCATGGCTTCCAGCATCGCAGTCTGAGCCAGTATATACTTTGTAACTAAAGAACAAACATGATGTAATGCTGTGGTTTGCCAGAACGAATAGATAAACCTGATCCTTAGACACAGCGTGAATCCTATCACATTTGAGCAATTCCACATCGAGACAAAACAGTGCTTATCTGCCAAGAGACAGCCCTAGAAATTTTGCACCCTGCTGTCAACCATGTATCCCAGTCATGTAGTCCTAGGATTAAGTGTGATATAATTCCAAGAGTGTATCCTTGGGCTTTACAATACATACACCTTGTTAAATCTAAACGAAACAATGAGCTCGCAATCCTACAAGTCTGCACAGCATGATCTTTACTCAAAGTGAGATCCATTTTTTTCCCCCTGTTAAGTTATTCACAAGTAGGTATTACATTTGCAGTCTGCACAGGAAATGTGTGCAAGTTCTTCACTCCATTTACAAACACCTGCAAATAGTTTCCCAGTTGCTATTCTCTTGGGAAAGAATTCCATAAGGAAAATTGAAGTAGAGGGGGCCATGGATCTATCAGCCACTTAGGTCCAAAACACACTGCAGAAATAATCCAGTTTGAGACCGCTTTAACTGCCCTGGCTCAATACTAGGGAATTCTGGGAACTGTAGTTTTGTGAGACATTTAGCCTTCTCTGTCAGAGCTCTGGGGCCACAACAAACTACAATGCCCAGGATCCCCTAGCAGTGATCCAAGGCAGTTAAAGCAATTGAAACTCCTCCATATAAATGCAATGGGGTAAAGCTTTGGAGATCTCTCAAGGACTGTTATGCAACAAAATGTGGAGCCCAAGTAACATCAGATATTAGCAATTTGAAATGCAAAGGGCCATGCAAACACATTAGCAGTGATGTAGAGGTAAATTCTGAAGGGCAGGGTCTGATCATGGCAGTCTTTATATTAACACCTGCAAGTAGAGTCCAACAGTGCAGGCAGCTATGTTGATTTTTTAAGAAAAATAATGCATTTTTATCACTAGCATTAATGCAATAATAACAGAGACAGTGTACTGTTTTTAGTAATATTGCTTCACTGCCATTGAGTAGGCCCTAAAATGAACCCTTACTCCAATTCAATCATGTATGTCTCAGCTTCTTCTCCATCTGTATTAGTGCTGTCATTCTGTCAAAACCCAACACTGTGGAAAAGGCATCTTTAGTTAAATGTTATATATGAATATCCAAGGATACATGCTCACTGGAAAAAGGATGACAAACTGCACAGCTTTGCCTTCATTCAACTTGAGAATGCTCAGACATTTTGAGTCATACATGACAAAATCCCTACATGGGTGTCCTTTCAAGGAGCAGTTTATATGAACTGCATGTATATTTTATGATGAGTGGTGATTCTGGGTTTGTGTAACTCACTAGCATCATTATGTATAACACACCCTTCAAATGGCTCATTATAATAGAATTTTCAAACTTCTGCTCTCTTATTTCACATGAACCGCATTTTAGGATAATTATACCGGTCGCAGAGAGACAAATGAGCTGTCAGTGCCAAGGAAGTATCCGCCAAAAACAGTTACTGTGCCAATTTGTTAAAGCTTCCTTTCCCCAAAAAATCTACATCACAGCAACTTGGAACGGTGAAGAAAACTTTGAACTAAACCCAAATTGGCTGTTATCTCTCAGTATGCAAGTTCTTAATGGCTGAACTGCTGTGATACTATAGAGGTTTAGCATTCAAAGTTGCTAAAACTATAACTTCCATTAAAAAACAGTATCTCAACCTCCCAGTATTAAACATTATCTGATATATAAAATGTAAAGAGGTATTCCTTCTCTCTGGCATTATTCACAGTTTAATCAGTGGAGCTTTGGACAGAACAAAAAAAAAACAACAACTATGAAAGCTTAAGAACATAAAACTCTTTATTCCTGCTTTCTCCACTGATGAACAATGCCTGTCAATTTGAAGATGTACTTGAAGTTTCTGCAAATAAACAAAACCCAGATAAGACAAAACTTTAGAACATCAGATTATTTAAAATCATTTCTGTGGGAGACTTGAAAAAATTCCTATACTGCTCTATGCCAGGCATACAGTTTCACCACATCAGTGTAACATCTGTCATATGTTACACTTAGGTAGACCAGAAAAGGACTGCTGCTACACTGCAAAGTTAATACAGTTTGATACTGCTTTAATTGCCATGGGTCAATGCTATGGAATTCGCAAAGCGCAAAGTACATTTTCAGATCAGGCAATCCCAAACCTCCTCTTTGTCTATTGTCTTGGGTTGCATTTACACTGCAGAAACAATGCTGTTTGACACCACTTGAACTGCCATAGCTCAATGCTATGGAATCCTGAGATCTGTAGTTTCCTGTGACACCACAGCACAGCTCTTTGACAGAGAAGGCTAACTATCTCACAAAATAACAAATCCCAGAATTCCATAGCATTGAACCATGACAGTTAAAGTGGTATCAAACTACATTTGATGTAGATGCAGACCAGGAGACGGAAAAGTACTGCTCCAAAAAACTGAAGTTTGGTGATCATGTCACAGACAGGATATTGCAAAGATGCAGGGGAGATTTCATGGAGCTGCATAGATGCCTTGTGTTGGCTGGATATGGAGGGGCCAGCCCACAAATGCTGAGAAGGAGGCATCATTTCATCCCATCCCATCCCATCCCATCGCACCCTGTCTCACAACACACAACCTACCATATATACTGGTGCCACAGTAATTTTCCCTACAAGTAGCACCAAAAATAAGATACAGTGGACCCTTGTTATACGCTGGGGTTTGGTTCCAAGATTCCCCGTGTATAACAAAATCCGTGTATGCTCAAGTCCCATTAAATATAATGACGTAGCAAAATGGTGTCCCTTATAAAAAATGGAAAATCAAGGTAAATTTATACTTTTTTGGAACATTTTCAGACCGTGTATGCTTAAATCCGTGTATAAAAAATCCGTGTATAAGAAGGGCTGTGACTGTACAGGCAACAAGAAGCAAAGGCATCCCTGCATATAGAGTCTGAACACCTACATAGCTCATAACTACTGGGGTTTTTTCTTCACTGTAGCAAAAACAAAGTGAAGGAAGGAAATGCACCTAACACACGTGTGTGTGTGTGTGTGTGTGTGTGTGTGTGTGTGTGTGTATCACCGCATTAAAGACAGCTAATGTGGTGTAGTGGTTTAAGCACAGGACTTGGACACTAGAGGCCAGGGTTCTATTCCCCATGCCACCATGAAAACTTACTAGGTGACTTTGGGTGCATCACACACTCTCAGCCTCAGAAAATTCTATGATAGCTGAAACAACTTGAAGACACACAACAACATCTACAGAGTCGAAGGCTTTCATGGCCGGCATCCATAGATTATTGTGGGTTTTTTGGGCTATGTGGTCATGTTCTAGAAGAGTTTCTTCCTGACATTTCGCCAGCATCACCAGGTCACACAATACATATAGCCAAGTCCTTTCCAGGCAAGCATTCTCTGAAGATGCTAGCCACAGATGCTGGCGAAACATCAGGAAGAAACTCTTCTAAAACATGGCCACATAGTCCAAAAAACCCCACAAAAAAACATCTAAAGAACTCCACTGTGAGGACACCTACAAAGAGCACAAGGGGGGATACATTTTAAAGCCCCCCCCCCCCCAATTTCCACATTGGATTTTAATGCAGGATTTCCCCCCTCTGCATAAAAATATTTTTTAAAAAATTAACAGAACACAAATACACACATTTTTGTGCACATTTCCAGATCTGATGCAGATGTAAACTTCTGTCACTATTGCAGGCATGGGCATAATTTGAAGAGACACACAATATGTAATGTATGTCAGCTCTTCCCCTGTCCTATCCATGAATCCACCTCATTTTGTCAGGTATGCTGAGTGAGTTGTGCTGAAAAAGAAGATACAGGTTTAGCCTCCCTTAACTGGAATTCCAAAATCCAAAATACTCCAAAAATCAAAACTTTTTTATGGTTTGCTGAGAAAATGACATCTTTGTTTTCTGAGGGTTCAATGTATGCAAACTATATTTCATGCACAAAACTATTAAACATTTTCTATAAAATTACTTTCATGTATAAGACATATATGACACTCATGAATTTTATGTTTAGACTTGGGTCCCAACTCCAGGATGTGTATATATGCAAATACAGGTATTCCAAAATCCCCCAAAATCAAAAACACTTCTGGTCCCAAGCATTTCAGATAAGGAAGACTCAATGTGTACACTGATGTATCTACAGTGTGGGCTGTACCATCATCTAGCCTGTGGTTTTCCAACATTAGCCCTGTAGATGTTTTGGACTTTTAATTCTGAAAAGCTCTGCACAAACTGGCAGAGGCCTCCAGAAAGTGAAGTCCAAACATCTGGGGAGCCAACAGCTGGCAAACATTACAGTGGAAGATCCAATCCCATCAGCAGTGTTACAATAAAATTCCACACAGAAAGATACTGCAGCACCTTTGAGACTCGCCAAAAGAAAGAAGTTGGCAGCATAATCCACTCTGAGAGTGATTATATGAAATTAGATGTTGATATAGTTATTTTATTGAATTGATAGTACTGTTAAGATTTTATTGACTGTTTTTATATGGAATTGTATTTTTATTGATGTAATCCTGCCTCGATTGGCAGAGAGAGGTGGGAAATATAAATAAAAACTATTATTATTATCATAAGCTTTCATAGACTTAAAACTCACAGACGTAAAATTCCAGTTCATTGGGAATGGGAACCATCTTGCTCTTTGCTTTGGGCAACAAAATATCTGGGGCTACTGCAGCACATCACCAAGTTGCATTGCCAGATACCGTATGGTGGAGACATATCTAAAATGCCACCAATGTAGCAGGTATTCTGCTAGTACTGCAGCCTCTCAGCCAGTGTAACTGAAATGCAGGTTTGTGCCCTCATTTACCCTTTCTGGGAGAACTTTTACCACAAATAACTCCTCATTTATTTGGTTCTGCCTCAAATGTCCATGATAATCTAAGAGATATGCTCTGAAGAAAAACGACTTCAGGAGGTACAGTCGCTAATGGAAAATAATCCTGCCTTAATGCACCCATTTCAATTCAGTCCATGATCCACTCCCTGGCCACAGTAAACATCCCCTGCTCTCAATCAGACACAATGCTGGTTTTAAAAAAAAAAACAGCCGCTTTAATGGGGTAAAGAATAAGATCTCAGAGAATGGAGCAGTCTTTCATTCAGAACATCTCTGTGAAATCATGAATCAAAGACACACAGGGTTCATTTGATAGATGAGGTCACACTGAGCGGGAAAAAGGATGGGGGAGCGGATTGCCAGCCCAGAAAAACCACCTAGCAATTATCTATACTTTCCTGAATTAAAAGCCTATTATTCTCTAGCATTTCAGTTTCACCCTATTTTTGAAGGAGCATAACAGGCACAAATTGCAGTATGTTTTTCTAATTGCAATTATATCAGAAGCTCTAATTAATGTCTACATTAAAGGCATGTTGACTGCTCAGTTAATTATTCAGCTCCATGTTACTTAGTAAAGCACACACCTGTCATGACATTTTGTTTTAATTTAGATACCCGTGTGTGTGTGTGTGTGTGTTGTGGAGTGGGAGGAGGAGAAGAAAGCACAAATTGGCTTTTTATTGTTGACAGATCTATTCTAAACTGTCAAAGTAATTTATGCATGATTCATGAGAATAAACAAACTTAAGAACTGCTTTTCCAGGTGGCCTCTTTTTAATCAACATGAACTTTTACCACACATCTTTAATCCATGTGAGAAAACCGGAGTCCACTGGATGCCAATAAATCTTCCCTCACGGAATAAAGACTAATTTTAGGGACGTAGGTGTGATTTGCTCCCTTCTGTTAGAAACAGAGCTGGGAAAAGTTACTTTTTTGCTTTAAATATCTAAAAGCATTGCTAGCTGGGGAATTCTAAGGGCGGTGGTCCAAACGCTGTAATACTTCCAAGCTCTGGTCTGGATTCAAATCACTAGTCCTGTCACTTCTTACAAAAGACAGACACAGAGAGAGAGAGAGAACAATCCAGAACAAAGACCTCCAGTGTCACATTTAATTCAGATATCAGGGGTCCTGAAACAGGGAATTTCCATTGTGACCTTCAAACATTTCAACTGTGGGGAAGACACAGCTGCTTTGTTTCAATTGAATTATATTTTATTGTTGCAAAGTAAGTTTTGTAAGCCTTTACAGTGAAACAGGCCTGATGAAAAATCTTACAAATCTTTAGAGTTCAGAATGTTCTTTCGCTTCCTATTAATATAAGCATAGCCATGACTGTTCCAAAAGAAAAGACAGCCAAGGAGATTGGGGGGGGGGGGGGGGACACTAAAAAACCCTTATAAAAATTTTTGAAGCTTTTATTTGTAAAGCGATCAATCCACTCACTCACTAGACCAAAAACAAAAAAAGGGAGATAGGAGGGAAAAATTGGAACCCATAAAATCAAGGGTAAGATACAGAATTGAGAAATTTCCATTTGCTTTCCTTCCACAATTCCACTTTAGAGGTTTTATGCTTAGGGGAAGAAAATGTTCTGAACTACTGAGTAGACTCAGGAGAAGACCCTCCTGGAAATGAACAAGTGCATTATTCAGCACATAACATTCAAAAACATGTATACTGCCTACAGAACTTGAGAAAGTTACTCTTTTGATCTACTACCTAGAATATTTGTGAATTTTTGCCCCCAAATATGATCTTGGACAAGTCCTAGTCTCTCAGTCTCAGAAGAAGACAATGGCAAACTCCCTCTAAATAAATCTTGCCAAGAATCTGCCATGATAGGGTCGCCATAAGTTGGAGACGACTTGGAAGGCACATAACAAAGCTCCCCAAAGTAACTATTCCAAGCTCTGACAGCTGTGAAATGCCTTGTATGAGCTTATCTGAGCCAAATATATGGATCAAGAAGAAATACCAGATGTTGTAGGCTGTATTTCAGAGAAAGGAACTGGCAAAATTACATCTAAGTATTCCTCACCTAAGAAAACCCTATGAAATTCATAGGGTCACCAAAGGTCAACAGGGGATTTAAGACACAGACACAGACAACAAAACAGTCAATGCTAGGAAGGCTAGGGTACTAACATTCCACAATATGAGTGTCCAGTCATCTTGTGCAGTTCTTGGTTGAAATGAATTATCTAGGTCCATTTTAATCTCATTTCAGTCTTGGCTATAGGACAGAGACAGTCTTGGTTGCATTAGTAGATGATGTAGACTGGGAACTGCACAGGGAAAATATGTCCCTGTTGTTTCTGTAGACCTCTCATTAACTTTTAATACCATTGAGCATGATATCCTTATGGACTGCCTTGCAGGGCTGGAACTTGGAGATTTTGCAAATGCAGAAGGTGGTGCTGTGGGACTCCTGCTTGATCTCTTGGTCATTGGCTTGTGGGTTCAGTTATGTCCTCCTTTCTATTTAACCTATAGATGAAACCACTGGGAGCAGTCATCCAGAGTTTGGGGATGTAGTGCCATCAGTACACAGATGATAAACAGCTCTATTGGTCTTTTCCACTTAAATCCAAGGAAACTGTCTCAGTTCTAAACTAGCATCTAACATCAGTAATGGATTGGATGAGAGAGAACACACTGAAATTTAATTCAAACAAGACAGAGATGCTCCTGATCAGTCAAAAGGCAGATCGGGTAACAGGGATTCAGCCTATGCTAAATGAGGTTACACTCCTCTTGAAGACAAAGGTTTGCAATTTGGATGTACTGTAGTGAGCCTTAAGCCTGGGTGCTCTGATTTCTGAGGTAGCCAGGAGGGCATTTGAACATTGAACACCCTAGAGATGCTTGATTTGGTCTTAGTAACAAATGCCTTAAATACGTTCTGTCCAGATTACCATAAAACACTTTACAATGGGCTGCCTTTGCAGAGTGTTTGGAAACTTCAGTCAGTGCAAAGAGCTGCAGACAGATTGTTGTTAACCAGGACTAAATACAGGAAGCACACAATTCCCTTGCTGCCACAGCTCCACTGGCTGATAAACTGTTTCTGGGCCCAATTCAAAGTGCTGGTTATGACCTATACATTCCATATGACTTGGGTCCAGGATACCTTAAGAACCATATTGTCCCCTCTGTTTTGAGATCTTCAGAGGAGACCCTTCATTCTGTTCAACCACCCCTATAGGTACATTTGGCTGTTCCCAGGCTCTGAAACTCCCTCCCTACAAGAGAGATCTGGAGCTCTCCTTGCTATCTTTCTGTAGGCAAGTGAAGACCTTTTCTTTCAGCAAAAGTCTGATTGCTCAGGAGGGGAAAGCCTTTCATAACGTCCTGCACTGCTTATTTGATGTTTTCTTTTTAATGGTCATAATTTCAATTGCTTTAAATTCCACTGTAGTTGTGTCATTTCCAACTATGGCGACTCTATCATGGAGAGCGGGGGTTTCTTGGCAAGATTTGTTCAGAGGGGGCTTGCCATAGCCTTCTTCTGAGCCTGAGAGAGTATGACTTGCCCAAGGTCACCCAATGGGTTTCCCCATTGAGCAGTGATTCGAACCCTGGTCATCAGAATCACAGTCCAACAACCAAACCACTATACCACACAGATCCTCTACTCCCATGTTAGTGTAATTATGTTTTTAACTTGTTTATTTTGTGACTGGGAAAAAGGCATGATGATGATAACAATTTCCCTTGCCGATTCAGGTGAAAAAACAACTTTCCAGACAGGATGCATGCTTTTTATATGATAGGCTAAAGCAACAGATTACAGCTATCACTCATGTCAGTGTTTTAGAGTGATTCTGATCTCTCGGGGCTGCTTCTCACTTGACAGCTAATACGTATGTGAGTGGCACATGTTCTGTTATTTTTAGCCAAATAGAAGGATAGCAGTTGTGTCCCCATCTCGATACCTGCTCTCAAAAACATTGCACATCTTTGATGCCAAAATGCATGCTGTCAGTACTCCGGCTATCCAAACCTGGGGTCAAGTGGGAAATGGCTCTGAAAACAGGACAAAACCAGCAGATATTATGAAACCTGTGCTGTACACACAAAACAGACACATTTTCTTCTACAATGGCAAATCGCTGGACCCCACAAATGTATACACACAGTGTACATATGTGTGACGAGTTTGAGTTAAACGACAAATCCCATCAAACTTTGGGTCTTCTGTGTTTCTTCTTGTCCCCTCTACCTCTCAGTTCTTTTCTTTTTTCTTTTGTATGATTTAACTTTCTGAATTTCTGGATTTCTGAAGAAGTCAAAACCTTGCATAAGCTTGACCAATTTTAGTTGTTCCTCATAAGATTGTTGCCAGACTGTAGATTATGTAATTTGTGTTGCTCTTGTGGAACAAAACAGCTTTGTTGTTGCATTTATATACCGTTTGCCTAAGATAGAGATGCATTTTCTTCACATGTTGTGAGATCCATCAGGCACAGCTAATGAAGAAGCCCTGAGGCCCTTGCACTTTTTCAAAGTTATTCAGCCTTGAAATGACAGAAACTTGCATTGAATTCTTGTTTTAGGAATGGGGATGGAGACTATAATGCTAATCCTGATGAGCTGGAAATGTATTTGAAAGACCATACAGTGGTGAAGTGGCAGATATTGAAGTGCAGGTCAGGACACATAGGTACAGTCCCAAGTAGAATCCAAAAATGCAGCCGGCTTTGTTTTTCAATAGTTCTTTTAAGCAGTTTTCATCTCCACCAGGAGCAGGTCTTTCATCTAGTTAATGGCTCTTGTCCACTCAAAACTAAGCTCTTCCAAAATACTTTGGATTAAAACTGGGATGGTTCACAACAATGCATTCCTATTAGGAAAAAGAGTTTCTTTTCCCACTACTTGGGGCATTTGCAGAAAAAAAAAAAAAACCTCAGAAGAATCAGGGGACAGAAAGGGAGGTGGCACACGATGCCATGGGGAAGGGTAGGGTTTCATCCTGACAGCCTTGGCTTTACTGCACCATGCGGACCATACATAATGATGTACCCAATTTCCTTAGAAGTAGAATCAAAGAATCGCCTATTAGTATGGTGTAGTGGCTTGAGTGTTAGACTTTGGGGTGCCGTTTGGTATGATTTTCACAGCCAAGATACCATCCTACATAATCCTAGGATTTGTAGCTTTGTGAGGCACCACCCCTTTTTGGCAGAGAAGGCTAAGGACCTGGTAAAAATACACATCCTAGAGTTTCATAGGATGGAACTAGAGCAGTTTCATGGAGTCAAACTACATTATTTCTACAGTGTAGTGATGTAGTACTTTGAGTGTTGGCCTGTGATTCTAGATTTCATGCTCAGCTCTGAAACCCACTGAGTGTCCTTGGGCAAGCCACATGCTCTCAGCCTCAGGGGAAAGCAATGGCAAACCCCCTCCAAACCAATCTTGCCAAGAAAACCCCATGATAGCTTTGCCATATGCTGGAAACGAACCAGCAACAAAATCAGGTTCCTCTTTGCCAACCAATCCACCTCCTCTTCCCACCCAAGAACAACCCTATATGATAAGTCAAGGGGGTCTTGAAGCCCCTTTGAGACTAAAACTGGAAGAAAGAAGCTGGGAGCCTGAATTTTCCTAGACTTGAGTTTACTTCCTCAGGTACATGAGGTACAGGAGTGGAGGCCAGCCTCACCCCTCTTGAGCCCCACCTTTGCCAACCCAGCCCCAGGACAGCCCTGCTCCCGACCTCCCTGGCGATGGCCACTCAAGGTGACCAGGTGCCCTCACAACCCCAAAGGAGGGCAAGGCACTGCAAAATTAAAACAAAAAGAAGGCAGGGCATGACAAACTAGAAAGCTAAAAACACTCGTATACAGATAAATCCTTGCTTCTTAGTCACGCTCAAAATGGAGGACCTTTTGGGATTCCTCCTGGACAGAAGGCTGACATGTATAGGGTTAAGAAAAGGAGGATGACCTCTGGTCTCCCTGTTTTGGCCACTCCACTCCCAAAGTGGGCAAGGAACTATCAGACAAGGGAATTTGGAAGTATAATCCAATGGCAATCCGAATGCAGTTGTGGGGTTTAACGTTATTGTGTGATAGACTACCACACACAATTTTGGGCAACGGGAAGCTATTTTCAGGCAGTGGGAAGTCAGTTTGAATGCAATTTGAATTGACATAAATTCACTGAACTAGCGAATTCACATGAATGCGTTCTGGCCCCACTTTCTTTTCATTCAAAATTAAGAGAAATTCCTCCCGTGTGATAAACTCCAAAGCAAGGGAAGCCAACATTGCCCAGGAAGGAAGAAGGAGACAAGGAAGGATAGGAAAGAGGAGAGACAAGGCCATCTGTTGGGGATGCTTCGACTGAGAGTTCCTGCATGTCAGGGGGTTGGACTGGATGGCCCTTGGTGTCTCTTCCAACTCTACCATTCTATGATTCTATGAAAGTAAAGAAGAAAGGAAGGAAAGGAGAGAGAGAGAGAAAGATAGAAGGAAGGAAGGCAGGGAAGGAGGAGAGACGGAAGGAAGGAAGGATAGGAAGAAGGAGAGATAGGAGGAAGGAAGGATAGGGAGGATAGGTAGAAAGAGAGCCAAAAGGAAGGAAGGTAGGGAAGAAGGAAGGAAGAGAGAGTGAGAGAAGGAAGGATGGATAGGAAGAAGAAGAGATAAAAGGAAGGGAGGGAGGGAAGAAGGAGAGACAGAAGGAAGGAAGGGAGGGAGGAAGGAAGGGGTCTTCTTCCCCCCTTTTACCTGAGGCTGGCCCCCTTCCCCCGGGCTCCTCTCCGCTGCCCTCCGCCCTCCGCCTTGGCCTTCTTGCTGGGAGGAGGAGGAGGAGGAGGAGGGGGCGGCTGCTTCTTGGTCCGCGGAGGCGCCTGCTGCTGGGTCCGGAGGAGGGCGAGGGGCTGGCCCCGGGCCCCTTGGCCCCGAGGGGTCCTCCCTTGTCCCCGCTGCTGCCGCTGGCTGTCTCCTCCGCTGAAGAAGTAGAGGAGCAGCAGGAGCCCCAGGCAGAGGCAGAGGCAGAGGGAGCCCACTTTGCAGTAGAGTTTCATGATGGGCAGGGAGGGGAGGAGGAGGAGGCCTTCATCCTCAACGCCTTCATCGCCTGCCTCTCCTCCTCCTCCTCCTCCTCCTCCTCGGCTGGGCTTTTGGAGGAAGAGGAGGAGGAAGGGAGGGAGGAGGGGGCCCCTCTTAAGGAAGCCCAACTGGCCCCAAGAGGAAGAGGAAGGAGCCCCACAAGGACCCCGGACCCTCCGAGGGAAAGCAAGCGGCGTTGGGTGGGCTTTCTCTTCTTTTCAGCCAGGGCCACTTCGGCCAAGGACCAGGCGCCGCCTTCCCCCTCCTCCTCTCCTCCTCCTCCTGGGTCCTCTTTCATTCCCTCTCTTTTCCTTTTCCACCGGGAAGAAGAGAGGCGCCACGTCAAGGGAGCCAAGCAGCAAGAAAGCAAGGCCATCATCCTCCCCCTTGGGCAAGAGTGCTTCAGGAGAGCGTAGACTGGGTCTGGCCCAGGGGGGCCCAGGGGAGACCAAGGCTCACTTAAGAGGCCAGGTTGTTCCTTGTTAACTGCCCTTAAGCCAAGACTAACTGGTGAAGTCGAAGGCTTCCATGGCCGGCATCCATCGATTTCCTGACGTTTCACCAACAACTGTGGCTGCCACCTTCAGAGAAATTCAATGCAGGAGTAAACTCTTCTAGAACAGGGCCACAGAGCCCCAAAAAGCTCACCAAAAACTATCAAGGCTAACTCCTGGCAACCCTGTGGCTGAGACAGCGCCAAGACCCCCCGGTCCTCCACTGCTCTGCTCGGTCCTGCAAATTCAGGCCCATGATGACTTCCCCAATGCTTCCCTCCACCTTCCCCAGCATCATTGTCTTTTCCAGTGAGCCCTTCCTTCTCATGATGTGGCCAAAGTACAACAGCCCCAGTTTCATCTTCTTGGCTTCCAGGGAGATTTCTGGCTTGGCCTGTTCTAGGACCCGTTTGTTTGCCCCTTTTAGCTGTCATGGGATTCCCAGCACTCTTCTCCAGCACCGCGTCTCAAATGGCTTGAGACTCTTCTTATCCGCCTTCTTCGCTGTGCAGCTCTCTCACAGGCATACATGGGGATGGGGAAATGCAGTGGCTTGGAGGCTTCTGACTTTGGTGCTCAGTTGTATGATATACAGTTGTATTACAGGGGACATGGTGGCTCAGCGGTGAAGGTGCTGACTCTGATGATTGCAATGACTGGAAGGTCAGCAGTTCAAGGCCCAGGCACTGTCTGTTGGAGTGAGCTTCTGGCACTAGTCCCAGCTTCTGCCAAGCTAGCAGTTCAAAAGCATGCAAATGCAAGTAGAGAGATAGGTACCACCTCAGTGGGAAGGTAACAGCAGTTCATGCAGTCATATTGCCACATGATCACAGAGTCATCTTTGACAACATTGGCTCCCTCCGGTGAGTAACAGAGATGAGCACTGCCCCCTACAGTCAGGCAGAAAGGGGAAACCTTTACCTTGTATGTCTTTACTGTTTAGGATCTTATCTAGTTCTTTCATAGCTGCCCTTCCAGTCCTTAGTTGTCTTTTTATTTCTAAAGAAAGCCAAGAAAGAGAGCACTAAGGCAGGTTTACTGCTCAACTTTAAGAAAATAATGACCATGGATGATTTACATAACTTTAAAGTAGCCGATGAAAACATTGAAATAGTGAAAGTTTTCCCATACTTGGCTCAGTCATTAATCAGAATGGAAACTGCAGTCAAAAAATCAGAAGAAGACTAGATTTTGGAAGAGCATCTATGAATAAACTAGACAGGATCCTGAACTGCAAAGATATGTCACTGAATACTAAAGTTAAGAGTGTCAATGCCATTGTATTTCCCATCACACTATGTCTGGGCGTGAGAGCTGGATGGTGAAGAATGCTGATAGGAAGAATATCAAGAGTCTTATCACATTACAAAAGAAAGACAAGCGGCAGCAAGAATGAAGCAGCTTTCTGCTTGCCTCTCCCCATGATGTCTTAGTACTTCTGTTCTCCCTCTAGAAGGAGATGGTCATAAAAGTGTGGCTTTTGCCAAACTGATTTTTCCAAAAGGCACACATTTATAATTGTCTCCATTGGAAACAGAATGGATGTGCTTCAAGTACATGTGGCAATGTAAACAGAAAGCCACTTCTGTCTCACTGCCTCTCGGCTTATTTTGTAATGCAATAAGGCTCCAGCTCATCTGAGATTTTGGTGCTGGAGAAGAATTCTGTGGACACCATGGACTGCTAAAAAATCAGACAGATGGGTCCAAGAATAAATGAATTCTGAATTCTTCCTAGAAGCCATGATGACTAAACTGAGGCTGTTGTACTTTGGCCATATCATGAGAGGACTTGAGTCACTAGAAGAGACTTGGTAAGGCAGAAAGCAGTAGGAAAAAGAAGACAACAGGCCAAAACACATAGCCAGAAAAGGGTGGATTGGGGCCGCAGTAACCATACGCCATGGCTCCAATCCACTCCTATTTGAGACAGTAAAGGCAATCCCGCCACAACCCCAGAGTGGCTTCTGGGCATTCTGGCAGCATGTGATGTGTAAACGCCACACCACTGGAGCATCTTGAAACCACTCCTATGTAATTGGCCGGGGCAGCTTCTGGACATCTTGAGGGCATGCAGTGTGTAAATGCCACACTCCCAAACCACTCAGAAAGTGGCTTTACGAGGCGCTTGTTTTGGCCCAACATTTTAGTTGGATAGTCTCAGTCAAGGAAGCCATGACCCTGAGTCTGCAAGACCTGAGCAGGGCTAATGATGACAGGGTGACTTGGAGATCTCACATCCACAGAATTGCCATAAGATGAGGTTGACTTCAGTGCAGTTATATAAAACAAACAAACAAACAAAATATGTTACCAAGTTGCTCTGCTTTTGTTTCACCCTTCTCCTGACTGCCATCACAGTATGAGACCATCTGTTCATCAACCACAGTATTCTCATACCTGACTGGCATCACTGGCCCTCTGAGGTTTCAATAGGATTCTTTCCTTACCCTCCTCCCTTGAGAATAATTCCCTGGTGATCTCCAGTACTAAACAGACCATACAGTCTCCTTTCAGGTTAGGTAGGGAAAAAGGAAGCAGCAATGGCAAAAAGAACAGCAACAAGATTTTGGGGGCTGGGCTTTGATGCCCAGCTGTTTAAAGCAAGCCCTTTGGCAGTGACTTATGATGCTGACTCCTGATGGTACTCTTGCATCATTTTATTTTTACATCACCTACCAAATATTGGTCCTGGATTTACATGTCGGATACTGTAAGAGACACCAGCTCAGGTGACTTAGAAAACAGATTGGGTAAGTTAGCAGAGCTAGGCACAGGGTAATGCTATTCCTGTTCAGCCATAAACCACTGGGTGAACTTGGAGAAGTCACATTCCCTCAACCTCAGAGGATGGCAATGGCAAACCCGCTCTGAAGAAACTTGCCAAGAAAACCCTGTGATAGGTTTGCCTTAGGGTCAGCATAAGTCAGAAATGTCTTGAAGGCACACAGCACATGCACACACTGCTGAATAGGGTTTGTGGTGCTAGAGGAGAATTCTACAGATACCATGGACTGCTAAAAAGACAAACAAATGGGTCCAAGAACAAATCCTTAAATTTCAATAGAAGCCAAGATGGCTAAACTGAGGCTGTTTTGCTTTGGAGATACCATAAGATGATGCGACACCCTGAAAAAGATAGGAAAAGAGGAAGACCTCACTACAAGTGGATTGATCCTGAATAAGCCATAGCCCTGAGTTTGGCAGCCCTGAGCTGGGCTGTTGATGGCAGGGAAACTTGGAGATCTCGCATTCATAGTACATCAAACTCCACTTGACAGCAAACAGCATCTACAAACACTTTTGGACACAAAATGTGCAACTGGGAACTGAAAATGTGCAGTTAGAAAAATGTGAGCGACTGTGTTCATTAAGCGCTTAAATGACAAAGTTTATCAGGCAATCTTGGTGAAAATAGGAGAAGCCCAATTTTGGAGAGGTACAGTATTAGCAGTATAAATTTTTTGAGGCAGCAGGAATAGTTCTTAACTAGTGCTAGAAAGGCGTTATAGGTATATGGTAGGTGAAAGCTACTGATTCTTGTGGAGAAACTGATTGATACAGGGTGCAAGTGAGGGTCAAAGCATGCTTTGTGTTCTTTCCTCCTTTTTTATTTTTAGTGTAGGGGAATTTGTACAATTAGAATACCTTTAAAACACACACACACACACTCCTGCTGGTAACATCAGTGAACTGAAGACTGCCATATTACAACAGCTATCAATTCTTTAAAAATAACCAAAGGAAAACTCTTGCAAATTCTTAGACACTGAGGGAAAAACAAGGATCTTACTATAACGCCCTGTTTTGGTGAGTTTGATAAAATAAAGAACTAATGTTTAAAGATAACTTAGCTTGTACTTTAAAAAGACAGGACTTGTATCTGAATAAAAACGTTAACTGCTCTCACATTCAGACAGAAGGTGAGACAGTATCTGTAGTTAATAATTTAAGTCAATTTCTTCGGCTCCATAGTAGGTAATGCATCATTAATACTGTATTTGCAAAATAACATTCGTGACACACTTGCTTTTTTTTCATTAAAGACACTCCCAACATCTAATTTCTGAAAACATCTGGAAAATTTGGATGCTGTACAAAAGGAAGGCATTTAGTAGTTCACCAAAATCATAACTTGGGCTTATGCTATGTCCTGTCCAGTCTAGTGCCCGATCTAGTGGTTAAATCAGATTTAGAGAATCATCTTATTTGTCCAGTGACTCACTGCATCACTTAGAGCTGAATGTATGATTTTTCTGGTTTCCAAAGACATTGGGTGCTTAATTAAAGTATGATTGTTTATTCTTCCTGGAAAAAATGAGAAGAAGATGACATAAACAGTAAGTTGTCAGTACAGTTGTAATGAACTAGGAAAAGAAAGTCCATCTAGCTGGGATGCATTTGGCCTCAGCTCTCCAGAAAAGAACAAAAAAAGTAGATTGCCTCCACTCTACTCTTGTTGTGTGTGTGTGTATTTAAAGTATTTCATTTCTACATGCATGCTGAGGAGACTGAGTTCCACGGAAGCTGTCTTAAACATGGAAAGAAATAAAATTTTAAATATTTAAAATATTTAGGCCCTGGAGGAGAAGTAATGGATAGGTGGTAGCTTGGAAAAGGCATATTTTTGAACTACAGTACCAACCCCACCTCCAACCAGCCTCACTAGGCTGGCTGGAGAATATGGGTAGGCTTGCCATATCCCACCTGGGGGTGGGACTTTCCCGTTTTGGGGCAGGTCCACACGGTCCCGCCCCGGTTTGGCCCCGCCCCCGGGATTCCCCCCGGCAGCGAGGCCCTGGAAGCGGCTCCGCGATCGCGGAGTCCTCCAAGGCCTCACTGGGGCTTGGGAGACGCTCTCTCCCAGGCCCCAGGGAGGCCTTGGACAAGGTTTTAAAATGTAGGACCTTTTTTTTTTAATTTCCTAACGAGGAAATTTTTAAAAAGTCCTACATTTTAAAACCTTGTCCTACATTCTTCCCGGTTTGGAGGGCCTCAGGGATGGCAACCCTAAATATGGGAGATGTAGTCCAATAAAGGAACTTCCCCATGGTATAGGTAGCAAGAGAAGCCTTGGCCAATATGTGGTTTTCCTCAAGGATGAGACAGAGTAGTAGGTGAATAGTGCTGGAGATGCATAACTGTAAGATATGTACAGAGCAGGCTGTCACTCCTTAAAGTTCCAGGGTCAGCCAACCCAGTTAATTTTGCAAGGTTCTTGACATTCTGCTAGTGCCTCACAAAACTACAAATCCCAGGATTTTGTAGGATGGAGCCAAAACAATTAAAGTGGTGTCAAACTGCATTATTTCTACTGTGTAGATGCATGCTAAATAGGAGCTTCACACAGCTGGAGCTTACAGATGACTAGCTCATAGTCGGTAGGCTCACTCTGCTTCTTAGAAACAAATGATTAAGAGGAAATCTCCATAGTTGTAGAGCTTCTTGTGTCTATTCTTTTCCTGTTCTGCAAAAATGGGAATCATGTGGTTGGCCCTCCAGATTTTGTTGGATTGCAACTCCGAGCAGCTCTAGCCAGCATAACCAATGGTGAGGAATCCTAGGAGTTGTAATGTTTGGAGGGCTGCATAATTCCCATTCCTGTTATGCCATCATTCACTCTTCTTACTTACTTCTTGTTGCTCACAAATTGCTACAGGCAGAAGGGGACAGTAGACAATAAGAAGCGGGAAGTGAACAGCCTACTCTCTCTCTCTTCAGTGTTATAGTTATTTTTAAGGCATTGGCAGGCAATTATGACCCTTCAGATGTTGTTGAACTGCAACTACCATCAGCCTTAGCCAGAATAATGGATGTTAAAGGATGATGAGAGTTGCAGTCCAACAAAATCCTGGAGGATACTGCTTTAAAGAAACAGAGTAATTTACAAGGCCACGATTATGATTCTTATGATTAGAATTGCCAAGTGGTACGTCTTCAAGTAAAGACCACAAGTTAAATACAGTGGTACCCCGGGTTACGAAATTAATTCGTTCCGCGGTTAATTTCGTAACCCGAAATACCTTCGTAAGCCGAATTCCCATAGGCGCTAATGGAAAAATAGCTCTCTGCTGCCCTCCGGTGGCGGAAAATAGCGCCGCGGTTTTTTCGTAACCCGAAGAAACCTTCGTAAGCCGAAGCAATAAATCCCTATGGGATTTTTTCGTATCCCGAAAAATTCGTAACCCGGCGCATTCGTATCCCGGGGTACCACTGTAATTGATTTCACCCTGTATTGAAAGTCCCATTGAGTTAAATGGAATTTACCTCTATATAAGGCCGTGAGCTAATAAAGTATATTTATGTGGAAGCAAGCTCTACTGCAATAATTGGGATTTAATGCCAAATTAAAGTATTCATAATTGGACTATAAGTATGTTTCTGCATATTGGCATTGAAAGCTTACACTGGAAAAAAATCAATTAAGTTTTCATTTTAGAGTTGTAGCACATTTGGAAAATGAATGTAATTGGCACATTTATGATAGATGAAAGAAGTGAATCAATTGCAACAAAACTCTTGTTGCTCCAGATTAAGGCAGCTTGCAACCACATATTCATTAATTGAGGAGTAAGTTCCACTGAATTCAGTTGGACATACACCTTTCAGTAAACAAATTCAGGACCGTGCCATTTGGCTGAAAACATAGATTGGTGTTATACTACCCATGGAGAAACATCTAGCAGAATGTAAAATGTGCCAGAACCACGACTAGAGATCTCATAACATAAAGTATATATTTGTTTGATTCCCAGAATCCCTCAGCTAGCATGTCCAATGATTGTGGTGGCTGAATGATTCTGAAAGTTGGAATCAAAAAAGCAACTGTTCCAAGTACTGCATGAAAGATTTCCTAGCAGAAACTGCAAAGGAAATATCATAGGAACACTCTAAAGGTGGAGCTGTTCCACTAGCAAGGATGCATCACTGCAAAAGTATGAACTTTAAAATATCTGGAGGATCAAAAGTTGAGAGCCATTGGCCAGAGCAGTGGTGGGCAAAGTGTGGCCTACAGACTGTGTGCAGTCCCACCAACAGGGACATAGCCAGGATTTTAGGAAGGGGGGGGGTCCAGACTAAGTGCCACCATTGTAATGGGGCTTGGGCGTGGCGGCGCAGCAGCACGCACCATTCATTTTTCTAATGGAAGGGAGGGATCCGGACCCCAAGAACCCCCCCTTGGCTGCGTCCCTGCCACCAAGGCAGTTTTTGTGGCCTGCTAGGACCTTTAGCATTAGCATTTACATTTCTATACCGCATAATAGTGAACTCAGCACTCTCTAAGCAGTTTACAGCCTGTAAGCCAATTGCCCCCAACAAGCTGGGTACTCATGTTACTGATCTATGAAAGGATGGAAGGATGAGTCAGCCTTGGAGCCCTGGGATCCAACTCACAGCATTGTGGCTGCAGTACCAGCATTTAACCACTGAGCAACCACAGCCACCAGAAAGCAAAGATTACTAAACTGAGGCGCATTACAGACCGCCATAAGGGACGTCCTCAGGACGTCCTAGGTTTAAAAAGGGGCATCACTTCTTGACGCCCCCAAGCCTAATACGTCCTGAGGACATACAAGATGACAGCGCCCCATCTACATGGGGGCCGTCATGATGGCGTCACGAACGCGTCGCCTCCAAACGAGGCAGCACGGACGTGATGCCGTCGTGCCGTGCGAGGGCGCTTAGTGTGCCCTTTCGTGGGTGCAGGAAGGAGCTCCGAAACGGAGCTCCTTCCTGGTCTTGCATCGCTGGCGCAGCCTTTAGATAGCTGCGCCCAGCGACGCAGAGGAGAAAGGGGCCAAGCGGCTCCTTTCTCCTCCTCCCTGCTGCCGCGGGTTGTCCCTGGGGCTTGAAGCCCAAGGACACCCCTTTCCAGGCCTCGGGGAAGTGGCCTTTTGCCGCTTCCCCATGGCCTGGAAAACAGCGGATTGGGACCTCAGCGGCTGCCGTTCTGGCCACTGAGGCCCCGATCCGGCGGGGAAAGGGGAGGGTGCAGGCTGCCACTTTTTTGGCGGTCTGTAACGTGCCTGAGATTATCATATTTTGGCCATATCATGAGAATACAGAACTCACTAGACAATATTATAATGCTTGGTAAAGTTGAGAGAAATAGAAAAAGACGAAGACTGCATTCCAGACTGATAGCTTCAATTAGAGAAGCCACAACCATGCATCTGAAAGAGTTGAGCAGGGTGGTTGAAGACGAGGTAATTGTGCTAAATCCACACTGTAGAAATAACCCAGTTTGCCACCACTTTAACTGCCATGACTCAATGTTATGGAATTCTGAGAACTGTAGTTTGTTGTGGCACCAGAGTTCTGTTACCACAACAAACTACAGTTCCCAAAAATCCATAACTTTGGTGCTGAACAGACAGGCCAAAATAATGCTGCTTCGGGTCACTTTGGAGGTGTGCTGTATAAAGGATGCATGCATCCTAAGAGGCCGGAAGCCATGCCAAAACCACACTCCAGTTCTAAGGACTGGTGTGCAGCTTTGACACAGCTTCTGGCCTCTTAAGATGCGTGTGTCATTTAAACAGCATACCTCCAATGTGACCCAAAGCAGCTTTATTTTGGCCTGTCTGTTCAGGCCCTTTGAGCCATGGCAGTTAAAGTGGTCTCACACTGGATTATTTTGGCAGTGTGGATGCAGCCTCTGCGTTCTCAATGATAGGGGCACCATATGTCAAAGTCAGCTTGAAGGCAGTAAACAACAACTCATTTGAAGATCTTTATTTAAAAGTTCTGTCTACATACAACAATACATCTATCATTGCCAGGAGGTTGGGAGAAACTACAGTAGAGTCTTGATTATCTGACATAAACGGGCGAGCTTATAGTCGGATAGCTGAAAATATTGGATAATCTGGACGGTCCAAGAAAAGCCTTGAAATCACTATGAATTGCAAACGTATTGAAGTTTTACTGCGGTAACAGTGAAAGTAACATTGCCGTAACGTTACAGTAACAATATTGTAACGTATAAACAGTCCTCTGAAAATGTAAAGAAATCACTGATCAACATTGTGATGTACAGTGCGTACTGTATAAACAGTTCAGTCCTCTGAAAATGTAAAGAAATCACTGATCAACATTGTGATGTACAGTGCGTACTGTATAAACAGTTCAGTCCTCTGAAAATGTAAAGAAATCAATGAGCAGCGATGTAGGATAATCCAGAATGTCGGATTATCAAAGGTTGGATAATTGAGACTCTACTGTAGTTAATTATACATTATTAGGAAACTGCTGGCATGAGAAACCATTTGCACCAGAACTAAATTCTACAACATTATGCATGGTTGTCTGTGTAGGTTTTATTGACCACAGGGGAATTTTCTTGTGAATAAGACGGCTGTAAACTATGGGTACCCATTAATACCCCCTTTGGAGCCACTGGTATGCTACTTTGTATGTGAAATCCTATCCTCAGACTACTTTGTAATGATCTGGACATTTTTGTACACTTGATCCTTTGTGCTGTTTGGGAGCTATACTCTCCTACTTTCTCCATATCATTTCCTGAAAGGGAATCAAGCAAGCTCATGCATGATGTAAAATTCAAAGATTTAACCATCATCCTGGGCATGGGGGAGCACAATGCATGGATGGGAGTGCTGTGGACTCCCAAGTGCATACTGTACTGTAAAAATCTGTTCCAGATCTAGACATAGGAAGCCTCTAGCTTTCCAGATGTTGCTGAGCTCTGGTTTCCATTAGCCCCAGTCCATATGGCTAGTGATTAGGATGATGGGGATTTTAACATATGGCCACGTTGCTCCTCTCTGGTTTCAATAAATTAGGTTCTACTCTTTCCTCTGAAGTGGCATAAAATTATCCAAATGGTTGCATTTAGAAGGGAAGTGTCTTAGTCTAATAGTTATGAATCACTTCTATAAAAACTGAGTAAACCATCATCTTTCTGCAACATGCAATGGATGGGGTTAATAAGAATGAAGTTGGTTGCATCTTTTTGTTTTTATGTGGACTGAAGAATGCATGGCAAGTGTTGTCTGGAAAACTAACTAACTCCAGATGCTTTCTTCTCTGTAATCAAAGGAAATAAAGTTCAGTCCCAGTATAAACATAATATTATTCATGTGGAATCTTTTGCATGGATTATTATGACTACATGTGCCAGGTTTCCTATCATAATGCAGCTACATACCATTGTTCTTTTGCAATCAGTTTTATGTTGTGATGGTGCTGATGTGTCATGCAATCTTTGCTGACTTATGGTAAACCTAAGGCAAAGATGTCATTAGGATTTCTTTGCAAGATTTGTTCAAAGGTGACTTGCTATTGTCTTCCTCTGAGGCTGAGGAAGGGTGAATCTACACTGTAGAAATAATGCAGTTTGATACCACTTTAAGTGCTGTAGCTAAATCCTATGAAAACCTGAGATTTGTAGTTTTACCAGGTAAAACTTCTATTCTTCTCTGACAAAGAGTGCTGATATCTTACAAACTACAAACCCCAGGATTTTGTAGAATGGAGCCATGGCTGTCAAATTGGTGTCAAACTGCATTATTTCTACAGTATAGATGCACCTGGAGTATGACTTCCCCAAACTCACCCAGTGGTTTCTAGGGTCCAGAAAAAATTTAAACCTTGGTCTCCCAGAGGCTTAAGCTGCCACACTGCAGAAATAAAACAGTTTGACACCACTTTAATTGCCATGACTCAAAGCTATGGGTGTCCCCAACATCTGTAGCTTGCTCCACCTTTCACTTACACCTTCCCGGTGAGGCGCCCCTCACCTTGTCATCAGGATCTTTAAGCAGAGGCTGGATGGCCATATGTCGGAGATGCTTTGATTTGGATTTCCTGCATGGCTGGGGGTTGGACTGGATGGCCCTTGTGGTCTCTTCCAACTCTACGATTCTATGATTCTATGATTTGCGAATGAACTATTCAAAAGTACATTCATTGTTTTAAGACAAACTAATCAACTTAGTTGGTTTCTGGACCCCAGCCAGTAACATAAAACAGCCATAATGATGTAATGTAGGCATTGTTATGAATTGACAGTAATGATTTTATCATAATCAGAAACAGGATGAAAAAGTCCTTAACATGGGAATCAGTCCAGCATGAAAGCCATTACAATACATCATTTTTAAAGATAGCTGATAAAGATGATTAATCTCCCAATTAAGTTGTTAGTCTCTTTCTACAAAAGCAGAAATGAGAAATGGATGACTTTTTCATGTTACAGTAACAATGTGGGTCAGTTTAGACATGGCACTAAAACTGAGAGTGCCACCAAAAATGGCAACTACTTGTCCTGCTCTTCCCCTTTGCATCCATCCCACCCTGTAACATCTAGACCAGTGTGGTGTAGTGGTTTGAGCATTGGACTATGACTCTGAAGACCAGGGTTTGAATCCCCGCTTGGCCATTGAAACCCACTAGGTGTCCTTGGGCAAGTCACACTCTCTCAGCCTCAGAGGATGGCAATGGCAAGCCCCTTTTCATGCAGGTTGCCAAGAAAATCCTGGATAGGTTCACCTTGGGGTTGCCATTAGTCAAAAACAAATTGAAAGCATACAACAACACCAACATCTAGTAGGAACTGGGTCATAATCTGATCTTGTGATTGTCTGTATTTCCCTACACCAGTGCCATATCATTGACTCTCGGAGGGTGAAAAGTGAGAAATATTAAGTTGTCTGGGCATTAGCATGTTTTAATTAATTGAAATGAGAAAACTGACCCATCATTGCCTGGACTGAGACTGAGTTGAATGAAGCAAATGTTTGGCTGGCCTGGTACCCCCTTGTTGTTTTGCGCCTTCAGACAGACTTTGACTTATGGGGACACCAGTGTGTTGTAGTGATATGAGTGTTGGAATACAACTCTGGAGATCAGGGTTTGATTCCCTGCTCAGCCATGGAAACCCACCCAGTGACCTTGGTACCTTTATTGGTCAACCAAAATGTATATGTTGCAAGCTTTCAAAGCTTCACTGGCTTCTTCATCAGGCGAGGTGTTACAAACCAAACAAGAGGGGAAAAAATTGAGCATGTTAGTCATAGGCCTGCATTTTGCTATTTCTGTTCTTAGTTAAGATGGTATGCAGGGGCATATCTTGCAGGCCCCTCTTCTTTCTGACCTGTTTGGTTTGTAACACCTTGGCTGATGAAGAAGTCAGTGAAGCTTCGAAAGCTTGCAAAATATATATTGTGTATTTTGGTTGGTTAATAAAGGTGTATCACTGTTCGGTGGATTTTTGACTGGATTTGGTAAATGGCCAACACATCTATCCATGGATGTTTTAGTGACCTTGGGTGAGTCACAAACTCTCAGCCCCAGAAAACCTTATGGCAAGTCATAAATGAGAAATGGCTTGAACCCTGCAGATACCATCTGAACTAAGACCAGTAACAGAAAATGCAGGCCTATGACTAACATCCTCAGTTTCTTTCTCCTGTTTGCCTGCTGAAGAAGACAATGTGACTTTGAAAGCTTGCAACATGTCATTGTGCAATTTGGTTGTCCCAATAGAGGTATCATTGTTTGGATGTTACAGAAATGAGCGTGATCTGACTTTCCATATTTTTTTTCTGCAGAGATTAAGCAAGGGATTTAGATGAAGACTGAGCTAGGCTTGAAACTGTTAAAAGCTAGGGGGGGAAATTATCACTGGATGTTCGTAACAGTATTATGAATGAAGCTACTGCAGCCTCTAAAGTCCTGAGAAATTAAATCAATGACCTGGAAAACAAGATCATGTTAAGGAACATTAGATTAGTGGGGCGTCCCTCAAGGCATACGAGAGAAGAAGTACCCACTGAAATACACTCATTTACACTGATTTCTAATAAGCCGTATAAGTAAAGAAGAAAGCTGCATCCGCACTGCAGAAATAATCTATAGCAGATTGCACCAGTTTCTAGTAATCAGAAGGACACAGATTCTATGTTTTTTATAGTGTTGGGGGGGGGGGGGTGTTCATAATATTTTTTTATATTCTCGAATAATGATTGGTCCTTCAGAGTCATTCTGGCTGCATCCGCACTGCAGAAATAATCCACTTTGGCACCACTTTATCACGACACATCTCTTCAGGCAGGCCTTCCTTCTTTTTTTTCCTTTTACTGATTTTATTTATATAAAACATTTACATATAACTTTGAACTCAAGTTATATTAAAGTCTTGTTTCACCTATCCTTATTCTATATCCTCGCTCTCTTTCTAAAGAAAATGAGTAATATTTTACTCAGATTTTTGTAAACTGTACCTCCTTTTCTTATTGGTTAATCTGATATATCTTTAATTCATCTTGCGCTCAAAATACCACATTTGGTTACAAAAATCAGTTATTGTGGGTGACCACTCTTTATTGTCTCCATGTCTTTCTGATTTAAAACGGCTGTGATTGTTGTTTTAATAATTGATGATTTAAATGTATTTTATTATTATTGATGGGAAGGTTAGGGTTATAATATCGTCTATGATATTGTATTGATATTGTATTTATTGTAAGCTGCTTCGATCATTCGGAGGAGCGGGATATAAATACATTTTATTATTATTATTATTATCTGCAATGGCTCCCTGCTATGGAATTCTGGGAGTTGTACTTTGTTGTACGTTGAGCTAATGATGCTTTCCTTTCCTTCTCTCCCAGAATAGAAACACTACAGTACATCTACACTACAGAATTAATCCAGGTTGATACCGCTTTAACAGCCATGGCTCAATACTAGGGAACTGTGAGGGTTTGTACTTTTGGGAGGCATTCAGTCTTCTCTGTCAGAGACCAACAAACCCACGAGATTCCATAAAATGGAAACATGGCAGTTAAAACGGCGTCGAAACTGGGTTAATGCTGCCGTGTAGACAGCCGTTATTATCAAAGCGGTTCCATCCTGAGGGGAAAAAGGGGGCGCATGCGCAGAGCGACAGTGACGTCACTCCCCGCCTCCATCTTCTCCGCTTATCACTCTCACTCACTCCTCGGCCGCGCTGGCTCTCTGGGTGACTTAAGTTCTGATTGGACGAGATCCGCCAATGGGCTGGAAGCACTACCCGGCAGTCGTAGCTTCCCGGGAGGAGAAGGTTTGAATTGGCAGCTGGGTATAGCCAGTAGAAAGCCGGTGCCTGGCGGAGGAGGGCGGGCCGTACGGCTGAAGGGGGCGGAGACTCGGAGTGGCAGCGTGCGTGGAGAGGTAAGTGCGTGTCTGGTCTGGCTCAGTCTGAGAGTGGAAAGGGTCGAGAGAGATTGTTTTGCTGTTTGTCTCCGGGGGTCCATAGAGGAGCCACCACTGCTGCAGCAGGGGCAGCTTCTCCTCTCAACCTCTAGCTTTGAGCATTGCTTTTGGGGAATACAAATCTCAGAATCCCCCCAGTTTCTGCTTCTTGGGGGATTCTGGGACCTTGTTGTTGTTGTTGTTGTTGTGTACCTTCATGTCGTTTCTGTTTTTATGGTGATGCTAAGGTGAGCCCATCATGGGTTTTTCTTGGCAAGATTTGTTCAGAGGAGTTTTTGCCACTGCCTCCCTCTGAGGCTGAGAGAGTGTGACTTGCCCAAGGTGGGTTTCCATGGCTGAACAGGGATTCGAACCCAGGTCAAAGTGATCCATGCTGTAGGTCAGACCACTAATAACACATGTATCTGGTACCATACCATGACAAGATCTTCTGGAGGCTGGATATTATTATTAATAATAATAATAGATGTTATTTATATCCCGTCTTTCCAAAAGGATCAAGGCGGGTTACAAGAAAATGGCACCCCAAAGGCGTCTATATGAGGGGTTTTCCTTGCCATGTTTATTCAGAGGGGGTTTGCCATTGCCATCCTCTGAGGCTGAGAGAGAGTGACTTCTTGCCCAATGTCACCCAGTGGGTTTCCATGGCTGAGTAGAGATTTCAGCCTTCATCAAAGGAAGTCATATGATAGAAACAGAAGAAGACCACATGCCAGATGGATGGACTCAACCAGAGAAGCCAGAGGACTAAAGTTCAAAACACACTGCAGAAATAATCCAGTTGGAGACCGCTTTAACTGCCCTGGATCAGTGTTAGGGTTTTCTGGGAACTGTAGTTTTGTGAGACATTTAGCCTTCTCTGCCATAAAGCTCTGGTGCCACAGTAAACTACATTGCCCAGGATTCCCTGCCACTGGGACTGGGCAGTTAAAGTGGTCTCAAACTGGATTATTTCTGCAGTGTGTTTTGGACCTAAATTCGCAGGACCTGAGTGGAGGACAGGGTCTTGGAGTTGTCTTACCCAGTTGGGGTCGACTCAAGGGAAGCTAACAACAACAGCAGGTTTTTAGGCAGCCAGTGTGGTGTAGTGGTTTGAGCCCTTATTGATCATTGGAGAGCAGGGTTCAAATCTCCACTGGGCCATGGGAACCCACTGGATGACCCTGGGCAACCCACACTCAACCCTCTGAACAAATCTTGCCAAGAAGACCCTGTGATAGGTTCACTTTAGGATTGCCATAAGTGAGAAGCTACTTGAAGGCACACAGCAACAACAACAAAGTCTTGAAATATGCAATTTAGAATTCCTCCTGGCAGTTATCTGTTGTGACTCGTATGCCTGGATGCCTTTGCCTCTTGGGGTACATCCGCATTGCAGAAATAATCCAGTTTGACACCACTTTAACTGCCATGGCTCCGTGCTATGAAATCCTGTGATCTGTAGTTTGTTGTTGCACCAGAGTGCTCAGACAGAGATGCTCAAATGTTTCACAAAACTATAATTCCAAGAATTCCATAGCATGGAGCCATGGCAATTAAAGTGGTATCAGACTGGATTATTTCTGCAGCGGGGATGCAGCTGTAGATCTCTGAATTTCAGGTTTTAAGGCTGGATAACAGTATGCTAACCATTGCATCCTATTTCTGTTGCAAAGGTCAGGTTGGATAAAAATAATTTTAAGATGTATGGACATGCTAGTTGTTGTGTGGCTCCATGTCGTTTTTGACTTATAGTGACCCTAAGGTGACTCTGTCATTGTTTTTTTGTGGGATCTGAGAGTGTGTGAATCTCCCAAGGTCCCCCAATGGGTTTCCACTTCTGATTGGAGGTGCGAATCCTGATCCAATGTTCACGTTTCTATGCCACTATAGCTCTCACATGGAAAAAATGAAAAAAAGTATGCAAGTTATTAGTATACATTATGTGTTGTAGCTCCCAGAGGAATAGTATACCATTTGGAGACAAGACTCATTCTCTCTGGCCCTTTGACAGTATACTTTTATAGCATTATGATTCCATTTTAACTGCCATGGTAACATCCTGTAGAATCCTAGGATATGCAGTCTAGGGTGGAGTACTCTCAGCCAGTGTGGCTTTGTTGTTTGATTTCCCACTTAGCCACATAAACCCACTGGGTGACTGTGGGCAAGTCACGCTCTCTCAGCCTCAGAGGATGGCAATGGCAAACCCTCTCTGAAGAAACTTGCCAAGAAACCCCCTGATAGGTTCACCTTAGGGTCGCCATAAATCAGAAACAACTTGAAGGCATACAACAACAAGAAGCGCTCAGCCAGAATGCTCTAATGTCTTGTTATCTATCTTCAAGTCACTACTGATTTATGACAACCGTAAAATAACATAACATAGGGTTTTCTTGGCATGATTTGTTCTGAGGGTGTTTGCCCTTGCCTTCCTCTTAGGGTGACAGGGCACTCTTTTCCAGCACCACATCTCATATCTGTATATGGTGATGTGAAATACAGTTGCTTGAACAATCCTAGCTGTGGTATTCAGTTTTTTAATTTTTGTACTTTAGGATCTTGTCTGGCTCTTCCAAGGCTGCCCTTTCCAGTCCTAATCTTCTGATTTCTTGACTGCAGTCTCTGTTCTAATAGCTACAGGGGAAAGGTTTTGGGGAGAGGTGTCCGGAAATGTATATATCTGCCTGTGTCTTAAGATCCGCTGAGCAGAGTGTAATTAACCATTCAGTGCAGCTCAGAGGCTGGAAAAATTAGGGCTTGGGATCACAACTCCTAGAATCCACTGGCTGTGCTAGTTGGAGGATCCTGGGAGTTGTAATTTCAGAAAGTAACTATTCCAAGCTCTGATCTAGATGTAAAAGAGGGTCTTCTCCATTGTGGTCTCTGGCTATGGAATAACCTCTCTCTGGAAGCCTGGCTAGTGGTGATACTGACTTTATTTTAGAGCTTCGTTAATAGCCAGCTGTATATTCAGGCTTTGAAATCTTAGTAACCTCATGGCTTTATCTTGACTAATTCTTGCTTTGTCCTGGAGTGTGGGGTTTTGGTATGATTTTTCTTTCTGTCTGATTACATCCCACTGTGAGACATGGTGAGATAGAGCATGCTGTTGCTTTTATAAAATATTGGCAGGAGGGAAACCTGGAGCAGAATTTATGTACACTCATTTCTGCTATTAAAGTGTGATTTCCTAGGTTCAGCATATGCTTTGAATCAACCTGTTCTTGAATTTGAAATGTATGGAGGCTCCCACTCCCACCATTATTTTTCACCTGCCTTCGGTTTTATCTTACGTTTCTAGTAAAAAAAGTAGAACTGGGAAGCATGATGTCTTGCCTACCTATGTTCTAGATTAGTATGAAATGTGTGCCTGTGTTCCTGCACTCATAGATGGCTAATATTTCACCCATGTGGAAGTTTTGAAAGTAGGCCTTCCAAATGAGAAACAAAATTTATCTACATTTATTTATTTAATTTTATTTATTGGATTTATATCCTGCCTTTCTCCTAAACGGGATTCAAGGTGGCTACATAATGCCCAGTTCAGTGGGTTGGATCCAGCAAAAGACTTGTGTGGAGTGTTCTTCCTTTCAGCAGTAGTTTTTTGGTCAAGTGGTGAGTGTTTTTGTGGGATAGAAGAAAGGCGGAATAATAACATATTTTATTAATACATCCTGACAGTTATGCTCCAGAAACAAATTGACCTTTGAAAAAAAATGAAACAAGCCTGGCTTTAATCTCAGCCCCACAAATTAAAATTCCTGATCAAAGCTGAGGCCCCAAGTTAATCATTTTAGGCTTTAATTAACAAAATACAATTACCATGCTCATGTGCCATTTACAGTCATTTACGAGTACTGAGATGATCATTCTTTTATTTCCATGACACAGTTTTATAGGAGGTGTTTCTGATTTTTCCAAGAGTGTTCAGCATGATAACTCCAGCATTTGAACTGAGTCAAGATCCTGATTTTCTTACCATAACCATCCGAGTACCATATGCACGAGTTTCAGAGTTTGATGTCTATTTTGAAGGAACGGAGTTCAAATTTTATGCAAAGCCTTACTTTCTCAGGTATGTGATGTCACCTCATTGAATACAGTTTTTATTGCCTTGACTGGAACATTAATCAGCATTTCTACCAGTCTCTGGAAATGAATTCTCTCATGCACATTATGGCAGAAAATCCTTAACAAATGATAGATTGTAGCATTGCACAAACTAAACTCAGATGTAACAACAGACTGTGGCTTTTAAGGGGATGAAGTACAACAAGCCTTGGAATCAACTCTGGTTTCTTAACAAAGTATGGACTGTACAAACAATGGTATATTATATTTGAGCGCAAGTAGGAAGCAGTAATTTGTTGCCACCCATAAATGGAAATTTCAGATTTCCTCCTCTTATGCATGAAGGATGAAGAAGTGAATACATGAGCCTAACAAGCACTCTGGTACTTTGATTTGTTTGAATTTACCAAGTGTTTCCTTACTATTGATAGCTGCTTGTACCAAGGAATTTTTGTGGATTCACCTTATCAAATATACTTACCATTTGTATATAGTTGTCACTCAGCTCTGTTAAAGAAGTTGTAGTAGAGCTAGCAGTGCACGTGTCTTTACAGTACATATGGTTGTCCTATTGTATGCTGCTTTCATGATCCATTTTTAGAGCAGGCATTTTTTGGCATTAATGCTTGACAAATCTATTGAATGAGTAGATAGTGTTTCTTAAATGCTGGGAAAGAGGAAGAGAGACTGGGAAGGAATTCAGAGGAGATGTGGCTTTGGTCTGTGATGTTCATAGTGTGCTGAGCATGTGAGAGTTACCTCTGGCTGATCTGATCTCAATGTCTGTCAATTTCTGTGTTCTCTCTTTATTTGCCACTTTTAAAGTTGCACAGCTTGGCAATTTGGAATTTTGTTCAATTGTGTTGCATATGCAGTTTTGTTTGCCAAAGTATGATAGTCATAACTCTGGCTCTCTTTTTTTAAAAGTTATTATCAGATACTTGATGATAAAATAGCTTTTAATCTCTTTGTGCAGATTGGTTCTTCCTGGACGAATTGTTGAAGATGGAAGAGAAAAAGCAACATATGATGACTCAGGTTTTATATTCTTTTAAAGCTGTATTTTGCAGGGCAGTTCACCCATTCTGTTGTGTCATACTGCAGCTGTATAAATTTGCTTCAGATCCCATTAAATATAGTTTGATATACTTGCTGCTAGATGCAGTTTGTTTTGAAACATCTCTCTTCACTGAAATGTGAAACATACTTAAAATGCTTTATGCTTGGTAGGCAGAAGAGGAGGATAGTTCTCATGTTTCACTCAGATAGCTTAAAACACAGTCTTATCTATTGGAACATGTTGTCTGACAAATTGGGGATTTAAGAATAATGCTTCTGTATCACATCTCTTCTAATCTCCTCCACTCCTTCTCCAAATTGCATATTTGTGGAAGATTGATCCAACAAGTTATTTGGAAGATGTATTTAAGTTAGGGCTCTTTCTCTCAGTATGGGAAATGGAGAGAGAAAGGCATAAATAATTTATACCTCTTATATTTATAGGAGGAAACTTCATGAGATGTATGAACTCAGTGTGTGGAAATGACTACTGCATCTTTCCACTTGAAGGATACATGAATTCTTCTTTTTCACATTAGAGCAGATACTAAAAGAGGAGCTTGCATTCCCTGTATTAAGATTTGCTCATTTATATGTGAAAGCATTAATGCTTGACGAAGCTTGACTTGCATGCCTGCCTCTGGATTCTTAAAATAGTATGGCATGCTGTTACATTTTTTAAAACATTTGCAGCTTATTAATATGAAAATGACCTGTTTTTAGATTGTAAAATATCTTTGTTTTGTTTTTTAAAAATCATTCTTTCTTTCAAGGGATATTTACAATACGGCTTCCCAAGGAGACTCCTGGAGAGAAGTTTGATGGGTTAGACATGTTGACAGCTCTACTAGCACCAACCAAATCCCGATCAGCAAAACCTTTAATAGAGGAGATGGGTTTGTACACTTTTAAATAAAATCCGTTTCTGTACATTCATATAACTCAACAGGGATATGTCAACAGATCTACATCTAGACCAGCAAAGCATAAATGAAATGCACAAATATGATTAGTGATAGCTGGCATGAAAGTAGCACATGTGGAAAGGATCTAGGGATCTTATTAGACCACAAGCTTCCTCCATCCTGGGAGAAAGGCAAGATGTAAAATAAATAAACATGAGTCAGCAATCTGGTGCAGTGGCCAAAATTGCCAATGGAATTATAGACCATGTCCATAGGAGTATTATGTCCAGATCAAGGGAAGCAGTAGTGCCACTTCATTATTCTTTTGTCAGGCCTCACTTGGCATATTCGTTCCTTTGTTTTGTTTTGTTTGGCACCACAGTTTAAGAAAAAGATTGGCAAGGTAGAATGGGCCAGAGAAGGATGGCCAAGATGCTCAAAGATCTTGAAACTAAGCCTTATGAGAAATGACTGAGGGAGCTGGGTTTGTTTAGCTTGGAGAAGTCATTTTAAAATATCTGAAGGGGTGTCATGGAGAAGATGGAGCAAACTTACTTTCTGCTATTCCAGAGACTAGAACACAATACAGTGGATTCAGATTATAAGAAAAGAGTTTTCACCTGAACCTTAAGAAGATATATCAGTTATTTCTTTTATAGACTCTTGAGACTATTTTATAGAGCATCATGTTATGCTCATTCACACTTTTGAGGGCAGTTGGGGTACATACACTAATCATTTTGTGTGTTGTTCTGTATTCAAAGTGACTTCTAATGTTTGTGGATGTTAGATGGTCCTGGAACTAAACCAGCATGATTTTAGTTTCTCCACTCAGATGTTCTGTCAGATGTCTACATATAGTTCTTAATAATCTCCAAGTTTAATTTGATTTTCTGAATGAATTGCCTTCTTAAGCTTAAGGCTGAAGCAGGTGGCCTGGAAGGAGCAATCTCCAGCTGTGATCACTCTGAGACCACAGTGATTGGACAGCCCGCTCCCAAAGTGGGCTGCCACTGCAGTCCAGAATGGGCTGCTGGGAGGAGCAGGTTAAATCCGCTCCTTTTGCCGTAGGCAGCCTTGGAGCAGCTTCCTGTTGTTGTTGTTGTTGTTGTTATTATTATTATTTATATAGCGCTGTAAATTTGCACAGGGCTGTACATAAAACAATAAATATATAAGAGTAAACCTTCCTTCTGCTTCAGGGACATGTGTCTCTATTTGGCCTGTCTGTTTCTGGCCTAAGATAAAAAAAGTTGGAAGGAATTTTCTATCAGCGAGACTGGTTGTTCTTCTAATACCAATCTTTATTGACCACAAAACCTCAGGTACTGAAAATGATGAGGACATAGAAGAAGAGGAAGAATTTGATTGGGAAATAGAGCAGACTCTTTGTGAGGAGAGCAAAGAGAGCTTCTTGTGTTCACTTTGTACCTATGGCTTTGGAAATCAGAAATCGGGAGTTTTCAAACGTCTTCAGGTATGTAAACATATTCTTCAAGTACCACTATAACATCTATATTAATATTATTATAATATTTATTATAGCATTGATTTATGTCTTTTTCCCCAGTTTGGGATTCAGAGCAACTTATAGCAAATTAAAAACAACGCATAGTTAAAAATTCACAAAATGCAAAGTTAAAGATACACTAAACAATAAAAAAATAAAAACTGAGTAACACATACAGCATTGTGCACACACACTCACACACCAGCAGAACAATTAGGAGAATCCAGCACATTGTTTAGGTGGGGCTGTCGATGATGAAATGCCTGTCAAAACAAAGTTTTTACTTTTGTGTGAAAAGTTGTGAGGGTACCAGTAGCCTCTGGAGCCTGGGGGGGGGGGGACCATAAAGCAAGAACCTAAACAAGTAAGCCAGAGAAAAATACCTGCACCAGTGTATTGCCAGAAGTATGTCTGTCATTATTCCTTTCCAAAAATATTTTTTATGGACATAGAGGTTGAGGCTCCCATATCTGAAATGCTTGAAACCAGAAGCATTTGGGATTTTGGGATTTTTTTTGGATTTTGAAATACCTGTATTTACACATATGTATATAATGAGATATGTTGGAGATGGAACCCGAATCTAAACACAAAATTCATTTATGTTTCATCTACACCTAATACACATAGGCTGAAGGTTATTTTATACACAATGATTTTAATAATTATGTTCATGAAACAAAATTTGTGTACATTGAACCATCAGACAGCAAGGTGTCACTGTCTTGGTTACCCATGAGAAAAGTTTTGGGTTCTTGGAATATTTTAGATTTTAGAATTCCAGATAAGAGAGACTCAACCTGTAATAAGAATAAATATAAACTTGTAAACCTGTACCCAAATCACACTCACAACAACTAATATAACAAAGCAAGGCATCACACACCAATGTTTATATATCTATCACTGAAAACACAAAACACATACACAAAAATTTAAAAATAATTCCCTGCTTTCTTATAATTGGCTTAGATTATTAAACTGTTCCTTCTCAAACAAGCAATAAGCAAGCTCTGTAAACTTCTACTTACAGTTTAAAACACAAATAATTAGTCCTCAAACCCATCCAATAATATCTTTTAATCTCTTCTCTGTAAGAATTGCAAAAAGGGTCTCACTATTCCAAAAACGTATGTACTGACTTTTCTCTTAATAGTTTAGTTAGTTAATTTGTCCTTTTGTGCTAAATCAAGCATTTTTCTTGTTCTTGACGGCTTTTTTCAATTTTTTTCAAATTGCTTAACCTGAGGTTTTCTGTGAGATCAAATTGCATTCTTTCCCCTTCCCTAAAACACAACTGGAAAGAAAGAATGTCTATTAAGAAGTTGCTATATAACACTAAAGCAGCAGAAGTCCTTATGGCAGTGTTGTTGAAACAGCATGCAGCCAATGTGTAAACTATGATATCTGGACAATTCTGCAAGTGAATACACAATATCCATGAAACAGCTTTGTACCTTCATTTTTAAAAATGCGAAGAACAAAACTGCATGAGGCTGGGAACTATCTTTAGGCTGTTAGAAAGCACCTTTGGAATGATCTTAAAAATTTGAGATGTTGTAGAGACATCACCAGTGACTAAAGCAGCACAGTTACTTAGGAATAAACTCTGTTGAATACAGGGGAATGATCCAGATATTAGGAACTGATTTTCAATAAATATGGATAGGGTTGTACTATAGCCTTTTTGTGCCATATTCATGTAATGATTGTAAGGAGAGAACATCTGTTAATAATATACAGTGCTTAAAAAGGTATTGAGTGCAATCCACATTCATTTCTACTTACACAGATCCATTGAAATCATTAGAGCAAGTTATTGTGATTTAATTCCTACTGATTCAGTACATCTACGGATTGAGCCATTTTGGCATCTAGGGATCTGTTTCCTGTCTCTGAGTTTCCAGAGGCAACACAGATTGCTGAAAAAGCTCAGGGAAAAAAAATATCTAGAAGATGCTGGAAGTCCACGTCTTGGTTTGAAAAGTAGGTATTTTTAAATGTTACGTGCAACCCAGGGGAGGTGCAGAAGGCAGTGACAACAGCCTGTTAAATTGTGGCTCATGTGGCTTCCACACCCCCTAACCCTAGTATGTATAGAATACGTACAAGATGGTGGCGCCCTGTTCATACGGGCGCCGCCATCTTTACGTATCGGACGCTGTGTGTCCGAACGTGTCGCAGCGCTAATGACGTCGCGAATGCGCCCCTGGCGCCTCGCGACGTCATTAGGGCGCCGCAAGAAGAAGCTCCATTTTGGAGCTTCTTTTTTGCTCCGTAACGGAGCCGCGCGGTTTGGCTGCAGCGGCTCCCTTACGGAGCAAACAGCAGCGGCAGCAGACCGCCTCAAAGCAGCGGTCTATAACCCACCTTAGTTTGTAGATTTGTTCTTCAAAGCAGGCGATGAAGAACTCACTAAGGAGCTTTCCCTCCAGGAGCAGCATGGTGGAAGAAAGAGACTGACTTGCCAGTAGCAAAAGTAGCAAAAGGTTTTAGCAGAACATGTTTATTTGTTAGAGATGATGTAGCAGTGGAGACTCTTTGCCTTTCCCAAACTTCACGTATTAAGCCAGGATATGATGACAGTTCAAAGTGATTGTCTCAAAGTAAATCATGATTTGGTGCCTGAGATGAGCTCAAGCTTTCAAACTCGCAACAGTGATGTTAAGCAAATCTTGGGTTACTGTCACGTGTGAACTAGCCTCGAGGGGCAAGCATTTGCCCTCCTTTTTCCTCTGTCGCCTGGCCTTCTCAGGATAAAGTCAAGCAGTGGAGGAGCCTTGCAGAGTGAGTGTTTGCCGATCCTCCACATGGCCCTCTCCTCAGTAGAAGGCTGAGCAGCAGAGGAGCCTTGAAGTTGTTCTACATCCTTGCGGGCCACCCAAAATCCTTTGGCGGGCCACATGCGGCCCCCAGACCGTATGTTGTGCAGGCTTACTCTACACCAGGGGTAGGCAACCTGCGGCCCGCAGGCCGGATGTGGCCCGGCGAGGCCTTGGGACCGGCCCCAGCCTGGTCCTGCCACCGATTGCCGCCGGGGCCTTTGGGGGGCAACTGTCTATAGAAGCCTCAGAAACGTGCATTTATATTAACATTTTTAAAAAAAAACCAGCAAATTTTTTCGGGTGGCCTCCATTTTTTAAAAAAAAGTGTTTTCCATTTGAAAATTTTGTCCTACATTTGTCCTGGTTTATTTATATATTTAATTTTTTTAAAAAAATTATTTAATTGTTTATTTTTTGGCTTCGGCCCCCCAGTTGTCTGAGGGACAGCAACCCGGCCCCCGGCTCAAAAAGATTGCCTACCCCTGCTCTACACCTTTAAAAATAGACTTTTTGCAGTCTTGCAGCTTTCTTACTGATTCTTTTGTTGACTTTACAGGATGAACTTAATGAAGTCATTGATATAAAAAATCCTGACTCAACAACTGCAGCTGAACGGAGAGAAAAACGGTTGGCAGCAGAGGCAGCCAAGTTTGATCCTGATCATTATCTGTAAGTTGTTATTGTGTGCCTTCAGATAATTTCCAAAGTATGATGACCTTAAGGCAACCCTATCATGGGGCTTTCTTGGCTAGATTTGTTCAGGGGATTGCCATTGTCTTTTTCTGAGACAGAGAGTTTGTGACTTATCCAGTGAGTTTCTATGTCTAGATGGGTATTAGAACCCCATACAGAGATCTTGGATTTCAGCTCCCAGAATGCCAGACTATTGGCCAACATGGCTGAGGCTTCTGGGAGCTGAAGTTCAAAATCTCTTAAAGAGCACAGTTTGGGGACCACTGACCTAGTGGTTGGACTGTATGGGGTTCTAATACCCATGTAGACATAGAAACTCACTGGATAAGTCATAGGTTTTGGGGCCAAAATTATGGATTTTAATATGACTCATGGATAAATTGAGGGTAAAATTTAGAGGCATGTAACAAAGGATATAAAGAATGAAGCAAAGAATGTAAACGATAAAGCAAAGGAAAACTATGCCAAATAACTTTTAAAATTCCAGGAGGCATAACTGTTTGTACTCACATTAAAGGCTACATGGATGAAAATGCAGGAGGGGTGGGTCAGTAGTTTCAGGTCAGATTATGCTCTTTCCTTTCACCAGGAGATGGTTCCTTTTTAAATAAGAGTTAAAGCGCAGTACTTATATTGACTCATGGATAAGTCGACTCGGTTTTTATGAGTCAATTTTTTTACTACAATTTCTAGACTTAAACATGAGTATATACAGTATTTAGAGGTCATGCATCTGTAAATGTTTCAAGTCCTCACTTTGCATGCTGTTGGGAAGCCACTCAACATGATTACTTTGGCGATGTGTAATTAATATCAAATGGTATAACAGTTGAATATTTCTATTTGTCTAGAGCTGACTTTTTTGAAGATGAAGCTATTTGCCATTTATTGAAATACAAGCCTTGGTGGGCTGAAGTCTACAGAGTCAAGATGGATTCGCAAGAAGGCAATTCTTGGAATGAGAGCAATCAAATTGCACTTGGTATGATCATTTTTCTCTGCTTCCTATAAACATTTGTTCTCTGTATGGCTGGAGAGCCCAGTCCTCTGAGTGGGTATTTTCCAACACTTAACTTGCTGTTTGTTTTGAAAAAGGATTGCACAAATGCCTTACTGTTCCTTTGCAAAGGATTGTAAAAGGTTGCTTGAGGAAGATTGAGATATCTGTGTTAAACATTTTATATGATTTTTTAAAAAACAACACTTCTTCCACAACAGATGGCTCTTCAGCTCTTATTCTAGAATTCTTCCTTTAACTTCTTTTTTGGAGGAGAATAAGTGATTAATTCTAACCAGTTTAGAGTGATCTCAAGGTTGTTGTTGTTGTTTTTTTTTGCTTGGATAGGGTCCACCAAATGGACTTGCACATAATGTCACTGATTAAATTTACTCTCATTGGAAATTTTTCAAATTTAGAAAGAAACTTCCACAAAATTCTAGATCAAGCAATTTGGTAATGGATTATGTGAAGTCAAAGGCTTTCATGGCCGGCATCTATAGTTTTTTGTGGGTTTTTCGGGCTATGTGGCCATGTTCTAGAAGAGTTTCTTCCTGATGTTTTGCCAGCATCTGTGGCTGGCATCTTCAGAGAATGCTTGCCTGGAAAAAGTTGGTTATATATATACTGTGTGAGCCTGGGAATGCAGGAGTGATTTGCATGTGTATTATTCTGTGCTGATGGCAGGCCTCAGCCTGGGAAGCTAATGTAAAAGAGGATTAATGTCTGCTAATTGGTGATCATTATCTGCTGGGAAAGCCCCTGACTCTGAGTGGTTTCTTATTTGCATTTGCTGAGTCCTCATTTTGCTATTCCTAAGGACTGATAGACAAATTTTGCTCACAGCCCATTTCTGCCAAAAGACAGATGTTTGGGGAACAATGATGTCCCCCCCCTTAGGGTGTCATCTAGTGTGGCCCACACATCCCTAGTGACGCCTCTGGTGTTAAGTATTGTCTATATGGCATTCCAATCAGCAGTTTTGCTGTTTCACTTTGCAGTAGTTGTATGTCTAATACCACAAAATCAATAACAAGAAAGAAATCTAGTTCTGGACTATAACAGTTGGACAATAAAACATCGGAGCTGGAGTGCTATCTATAAAGCAAAGTGTTGGAGTGTTAACATCTCCTAAAATGAGTGCTTTTCTTCAGGAGTCTAGCTCATCATTCTGGCAGTATAGAAAGTTTGGGGAGAGAAATAATTTCACTCTTTTCTGCTCCACTGAGTCCTTTTCCTACTATTTTTTTTTTTTTTGGTGATGCTGGAGGCTTCAAATATGGGGCTGTTTCTGAGCCCCGAGTCTATTCATTTATATCTGTCTTGTGGGGAGATATTTGACTCTGTGCGGAGAAGATCTTTTGTTTTCCTTTCTGTATATAGCGCAGGAAGAGAGTTTCACAGACCTCATGGTTTGTAGTACTGTAATCAAAATACTCTTTCTGGGATGCTTAATTTGATTTGTTGAGTGGCTTCAGGAGGCTAATTGTTGATTCTTCTTCTTCCTCTTCTCCCTACATTTCTGTATAGGGGAAGAAAGGAAAAAATGCATGAACATCGTTTGGAGATGTTTCATATCTAAGGGATTGTCTTTCTGTTAAAGAAGCTGAACTAGATGAATTCTAAGACGTTCAAATAGTACAGTGGACCCTTAGTATCTGCTGGGGTTTCGTTCCAGGATCCTCCATGGATACCAAAATCCGTGGATGCTCAAGTCCTATTAAATACAGTGGCATAGTAAAATGGTGTCCCTTATAAAATGGCAAAAACATTGTTTACTTTTGAAATTTATATTATGTTTGCATATTTTCAAGTTGTGGAGTGTTGAATCCGTGGATAAAAAAAATCTATGTATAGAGGGCTCACTGCACTTAGTGTAGGTAAAAACTACAGATGGGCAATTGAGTTTAAAGACATTTTAGAAATACATGATATTGGTCTTCTCTGCAGTATCTTAACACTTTATAGTACAGTGAAATTGAGTCTAAAGCTGACTCATTTTATAAAAGGTGAAGCTCTTACTATAATGATGTAAGTGGTGAGGATTACCCTTCATAATAAGTTAACATTTCATTGATAGCATGTAATGCAGTAGCATAGGTGACATTTTGGTCTAGATACAGTTGCCCCTTTGTTTTCGGAGACTTGAAGTCCGCAGTTTCGATTATTCATGGAGGGGCGAGCCCCATTGGCTAAAATGGCATGCTTGCCCATGGTGTGCAGCTATTCAAGCCAATGGGGCTTGAATATATGCAAGTTTCCGTTTTCGTGGGCTCTCCTGTGAAAATGGAGGGGTGAGTGTATTTATGACATTTGAAAAAAAATCATTATGGAGTGCCTTTAGCCTGACTGTTTTTCTTTTTTAGTGGCTGCTATGCACTATTAAAATTGCAGTGGAGAAATGCATGACACGATTGCATCTAGTAAAACAAAAATTTCTTTGTAATTCTTCCTTGCTCCATTTTCAGTTTTTGCAGTTCTCTTTTTTGGAATATTGAGTGGTGCTTTGCACAGACTTTTTGGAAATGGATATTTAGGAACATTTGCTTTTAAAAGAGATAATCAAGAACTTGTTGACTGAGACAAATTCTCAGTGCCCCCAAAAGATTCTTTCTTGGGCATATGTTCGGTCGCTATTGGGTGAAACTGGCTTTCGATATTCTTCATTCATGTTCTAGGCCTGATTTTGATACTGAAGTTGCTGGGGCCATCCTACGGGTTATCCGCCACTGTGACAGAGGCAGAAAATGTGATCCTAATTTTTCTAGATCCATCAGTGTCTTTCAGTACCATCAGCTACGATACTTGCCTGAAGAAGCTGGTTGCTTCTATCATGTTAAGCTGGTCGCTGATGATACTGCTATTCAGTGCTTCTACTTTTTTTATTGTTCTTTGCCTTCATGTTGTTTCCAACTTACGATGACCCTAAGACAAATGTATGACGGGGTTTTCTTGGCAAGAGCCTTCTCCTGAGGCCGAGAGCATGTGACTTACCCAAAGTCACTCTGTGGCCGATCTGGGAATCATGGCTGATCTGGAAATCAATCCCTGGTCTCCAGGGTCATAGGTCTATATTGAAACCGCTACGCCACACTGGCTTCCTTAAGATGTACTGGTTCATATTATAGGTGGGAATCAGGCAGCCCTGCAGCTGTTGCTGGACTGCAACTTCCAGCATCCCTGGTCAGTATAACTAAAAGTGAGGATTTCTAGAATTTGCAGTCCAACAGCTTCTGGAGTCCTGCATGTTTCCCACTTCTACTCTACAATATAACTATGATATTGCTAGTTGGGTCTTGGTAACATTAACATGTTATTCTAGAACTTTGCAAATTTCTCTGCTTCCCAGTCTGTTGTTAAGTGCTAGTTTTGCTCTTTAAGATCTTCTTTGGTCTGGTACCAATGATTGCCTCTTCCCACATGTATTTACAAAAAAAATTGAAGGTTTTTTTTGGGGGGGGGAGGGGGTGTACTTGCCACATTAAATGTGGCGGCAGCTGTTGGGGAGAAGGTCTCTTCAGCTGTAATACCTCTTGTGGAACTCTAAATAAATAAAATAAATAAAAAACCCCATTGAAGCTTGTCAAGTGCCTATATTAGTATTGTTTAGGTGCCAGGCAATTTTCTCCAACTTTCTGCAGCTTTTGAATCTTATCTTAGCCCTGTGTTATTATTTGGGCCTGAACAGACAGGCCAAAATAAAGCTGCTTTGGGTCACATTGGAAGTATGCTGTTTAAATGACACATGCATCTTAAGAGTCCAGAAGTTGCACCAAAGCTGCGCTCCAATCCTTAGGACTGGAGCGTGACTTTGGCATGGCTTCTGGCCTCTTAGGACACATGCAGCATTTAAACAGCATACCTCCAGTGTGACCTGAAGCAGCTTTATTTTGGCCTGTCTGTTCAGGCCCATTTGCTTCTAGGTTTTTGACCGTTTCTTATAATAATTTGGAGTTGTTATGCTTTATTAAGTAATATTCTATTGTTACTTTATCTTAGTTTTTAGATCATAAATTTTGTTGAGAACATTTTGTTACAGGGAAGTTTAGTGATAACTAGCATGCTGTCTCTCTCTGTGCTTGTGTGCACGTCTGAGTTAGGCAACTCAGGCCTAATGAATGATATATACCAAATAGGTAAATCAGGCTCCATTAATGTGCTATCGGTATGTAATAGCTGGTATATAATATCACTACTTTAGCTGCTCAATCCTGATGTTGCATTGATAAAATTTTGTACTTCATATGAATCACCTCCTGTTTGAATTCTCGCTGATTATTCATTGGTAATCCCTGATTTGATCTGAAACCTACTGCTAATGCCTCACCTTGCCTGCCAGTTAACAATAGCGTGTAGCAGTTGTTACATGCCTCGCAATAACTAAACCAGGTGGTTGAGTTTGGGCCATCTCCAAAAGATCATGGCTTTTATGTACTCAAGATACCCAAGATATGCAGATGAGTACAAGTTTGTAGATTAAAAGAATATGCTATTTTTAAAAAACAACAACAACCCTGCACTTGCTAGGCAGCCATTTGCAAGCTTACAGAATATCACGGACAGTAGATCTAAGAGTTGTTAGTGAGTGAGAGGATGGTGACGTGGAAAAAGAGGAAGAGTCTGAAGACTACAAAAGCAGATTGTTCAGATCTGCCAATTAAATTTGTAGCTGGAAGCAATTTGGGATGCAGAATATCATGTTCAAAACAACAACAAAACCCTTGTGTGCCCTCTGCTGTTTAAATAAAGAATTAAGTAAGTTTTATGAGACCTGCTGTCCCCAAAGTACTATAAAGCACAAGACATGAAACTTGGAATGGGAAAATGCTAACAGGGACAGAGAAAAGGCAGAACTGCCCAACACATTCTTTGCCCCAGTATTCTCACAAAGGGAAAATGGTACTCAACCTGAGGAAAGTGGAACCGAGGACACAGATAAAGAGGTAGTACAGAAATACCTGTTAATCTAAATGAATTCAGATCTCCAGGGCCAGATGAACAGGATATAAGTGTATTTAGAAAAACCTGGCAAATCTTAGAACCACTGGCAATAATCTTTGAGAATTCCTGGAGAAGCGGAGAGAGCCCAGCAGACTGGAGGAGGGCAAATGTCCTCATTTTCAAAAAGGGGAAGAAAAAGTGGACTCCAACAATTACCACCTGGTTAGTCTGACATTAATAGCAGGAAAGATTCCAGAGCAGATCATTAAACAGAAAGTGTGAACATTTAGAAGGGAATGCCGTTATCACAAAATGTCAACATGGGTTTTTCAAAAACAAGTCATGCCAGATTAATCTGATCTCTCTCTCTATCTTTTTGATAAAATTACCAGCTTGGTACATGAAGGGCATGCTATGGATAATTATAGCATATCTCAATTTCAGTAAGGCCTTCGACCAGATCTGCTACGATATTCTTGCAAACAAGCTAGTAAAATGTGGGGTAGAGAATGTGAATTTGTAATTGGCTGATGGACCAAACCCAAAGGGTTCTCACCAATTACTTCTCCTCATCGTCAAGAGAAGTGACCAGTGGGATGCCACGAGGTTCTGTCCTGGGCCCAGTGCTATTCAACATCTTTATCAATGACTTGAATGAAAGAATAGGGGGCATGCTTATCAAATTTGTAGATGACACCAAAGTAGCTGATACCCAAGAGGAGAAGATCAAGATTCAAAATAATCTGAGTAGATTAGAAAGATGGACAAAAACTAAGAAAATGAATTTCAACAGGGAGAAATGTAAGGTACTGCACTTAGGGAGAAAAAAAATAAATGTACATTAGGGACACCTGGCTTGATAACAGTGCATGTGATAGGGATGTAGGAGTCCTAGTTGACTGCATGTTAAGCATGATTTAACAGCGTGATGCAGCTGCTAAAAAAGCCAGTGCAATTCTAGGCAGTGTTAATAGACGTATAGTGTCTAGATCGAGAGAATTAATAATGCCACTCTATTCTGCTTTGGTCTGGCCTCACCTGGAATACTGTGTCCAGTTCAGGGCACCACAATTCAAAGAGGTTGTTGAGAAGCTGGAGTGTGTCCAGAGGAGATGAACAAAATGGTGAAGGGTCTGGAAACCATGCCCTATGAGGAGAGACTTAGGAAGCTGGGTATGTTTAGCCCGGAGAAGAGAAGGTTAGGTAATATGACAGCCCTGTTTAAATGTTTCAAAAGATGTCATTCTGAGGATGGAGCAAGCTTGTTTTCTGCTTCCCCAGAGAATAGGACCCAGAACAATGGACGCAAACTACAGGAAAAGAGATTCCACCTCAACATTAGGAGGAACGTCCTGACAGTAAGAGCTGTTTAACAGTGGAACACACTCCCTCGGAATGTGGTAGAGTCTCCTTCCTTGAAGGTTTTTAAACAGAGGCTGGATGGCCATCTGTCAGGGATGCTTTGATTGTGATTTCCTACATGGCAGGGGGTTGGACTCTTTCAACTCTATTATTCTATAAAAGTCCATCTACCCATCCATTCAGGATATTTATTGTTGAACACTTACTTATAAGCTAGCCTGGAAACAAAAATAAAGTACCAGTATTTATTTTCATTTATTTACTGATTGGAATCTAGTATTATTTGCTGCAGTTCTTTGTATTGACCTGTTTTTTCTTGACTTTGCTTTTTTAACCTTTTGTAGTTACTTGAAGCTTTTGGGCAGAACATGTATGTTGTGTCACGCTCACCTGTTCTGCTGTTTTTTACCTTTTGTATTCTGTATTGATTTTTAAGAGACTGTTACAGCCCTTTAATCTCCTGCTTTGTACCTCTTTGCTGCCTACTTCCCAATCCAGAAAGAAGTTTTTTTCAGAGGAAGCCAGAAGAAATACTGATATGGCCCAGGTGCCATCATTTTTGGCTTTGGGACCAAGTATCCTTCCAGTAGAGGGCACTTAGTTCCTTTAACCAATGCCCCCATATTTCCCTTCGTGATTGGATTGTGTAAAGCCAGTCAAAGGAATTCTCCGCATAAGCCGAACTAATTCCATAGCCTTCCCCATGGGTTGGGGGAGGTGTGGGCATTGCAGGGAGCTCTGTGCTGCTGCTCAGATTCCTGCAGGCTCCAGATGAAAGGGTTTTACATTTTTTAAAAGTCACGTTCGGCTTAGTTAACAGCTCATTTTTATTTGGTTTCACAATGTAGAATTATAAAACTCTGTTTCAGGCGAGAAGCTGTCTTCAAAAGCGTAGGCAGCTGTGTACATTTAATATATCGTTTACATGCTCTGAGGTAATTTATTTTGTCTCTATTAATCTATCTTGCTTACTAGCGATCAGTTTCCAATTTCCTTTTATAGGGGAAGAAAAATGATACTTAATTTTTCAAAAGGTCTGGTCTTTCCTTAAGCATCTAAGTGCCCAAATAAAATATTCACAAGTCTGGCTTTTATTTATTAGGTCCCTGAATTCAATGAAATTGTGAATGCCGTACGTTCTAGTATCTGTCATGGCAGTGACAGGGAGAAGAATTTTGCCAGGCTTCAAAAAGACATGACCACCATAATGGTGTGCTCCAGGCTGGCTTCCATGTTGTGTACATTGCAGCTCACATTGTGGTTTAAGATGTACAGATGGAAGAGCCAGTGTTGTGTTTAGTTGCATGACTGATCCATCCCTCCACAAGAAAGACTACTGAGCCTTACTGTTCTTAATGTTCTGATATAGGCCAGTGGTTCCCAAACGTTGATCTTCCAGATATTTTGGATTTTTAACTCCCAGAAGCCCTAACTAGCTTGGCCAACAGTCAGGTATTCTTGGAGCTGAAGTTCAAAACATCCGGAGGACCAAATTTTGGGAACCACTGATACAGGCTGTTCACTTGTAATAAATTGATGGTTTAAGAAATAGGATTGGTTACTGCCGTTCATGCAGGGATGGGGAGTAGTGATTTTGAGGTTACTCTTTGTCCTACTCTGGAGTAAGATAGTTTTGTCTTAATGTTACTCTTACTGCCCAGCCCTAGGGAAAAGCCCCAGTTGCTTTGCAAGGCTGGCGTGTGTATCTCTCCCTCTTTGCCTCCCAGACCCTTCCCCAGTGCAATATAATAAACTTGTTTTTGTTTGCATGTAAATATAATAACAGGAATAAGGAGTAACAAATATATTTTGTTACTCCTTTTTCCTACTTCTACTCCTGTAAAAACCTCTTACTCCTTTATTCCTTATTCCTATTCCCCAGCCTTGCCTTCATGACCATTATCTCTGGTTCCATATTACTCCTTGTCGTTATATGTTTATATTATCCTCTGCCCACAGTTATAACAGATGTGGATGCTGAAAGGATTGAAGCCAAAGCATGGCTACTGAGCATCAGTATCAACATGTTTGCTTGGGAGAAGATTGAGGTTTTCAGGGATACAATAGGAAGAAAAATTCTAAGGGGGCATAATCCTTCCCCAAACTTAGCCCTGGAGGGCTGACCATGCTGTCTGCTGAAAAAATGAATAGAAAAACAGGTGGCAGGGAGAGGGGTAATGACTAATACTTGAAGAATTCTGGCTGAAACACTGAACAAGCACACTCATTTTAAGATGCTGAATGCTACAGTTTGTTGTTACATGTGTATTTGTGTTGGCACCCAGAACCATAAGATCTATGTTGAATCGGACTGAATTATGAAGTCTAACTTTCCTAGCCACATGTCAACAGCAAGAACACACACAGGGTTTGAGTACAGTAGATCCACCTGTTCATTTTCAAGTGGAATTGAGAAGAACTCTGCCTCTAATACTGGAGGTAAAATAATAAGCAGTGATAGCTACCTCCCTCATGAACATGCCTCATCTCCTCCTAAAGTTGGTGGCTATTACTGCATTTTGTGGTAGGAAATTTCTCAGTTTAACTACAGTTTATGGCAAGAAGCACTTCCTTTCACCTGTGAGGAATCTCCCATTGTTCAGCTTCAATGGATGGCCTTATTTTTTTGTATAATGAAAACAAGAAAAACCTCTGCCTCATGTACACCATGAATGATTTTATATAGTTCTGTTATTGCCCCCCCCCCATAACCATCATATTGTAGCCTTACTACATGGTTGGATTGGGGGTTTGCTGTAGCCTCTTGTTTTGGCCTCCCCTCCCCCCCAATTTCTGTACATTTTTCAACTTCATATTATCCTTTGAGATTGTGGTGGCAATATGCATGTGTATGAAGTTGACAGATTTATTGTTTTAATGATACTTTTCCTAATAATCCCCGACATGGAATATTCCTTTTCTGTTGCAGAGATATATTGGACAGTGTTTATACAGAGCTAACCACAAATGCCTACTCTGGCCAGTTACCATCAGCTCAGATCACATCACTACAATTCTTAACTGTCCATTTTTTTTCAACCTGAATGTGAGTGTGCTGGAACATCTGCCCACTTCTTTGGTGTCTCTACTAATTACAGCTTTCTGTTATGAAGATTGACATCCTGTTTTTTTATTAGTTACCAAATTTGCAAAGCAATTTAAACAATTTATATCCAAACAGGAAAAGTGGGCTATGATGCAGTTAGGATTACTAATGTTAGCTGTGTAAATTCTTCCTGCTAAGGTGTGATTTGTGGCATTTTACAAAATGGGTTTTTCTTTGGTAGCTTCATGTGTGGAGTACCTTAACCCTCCCCTGACTTTAAATATCTTCTATATTGGTACAGTATTTCACGAGTCTTTTAAATAGCACTTTATTCCAGCAAGCTTTTAGCTCTTTGAATTATCTTTTAGTTACTTCCTTGAGTTATTTTTATGGCCCACTGTGTGCCTTTGTTGCTTTTTTATCTCCATTGTTTGCTAGATTTTGTCTACTGCTTTGACTGCCTTTGCTGGTCACAGAATAATAGAATCATTGTTGGAAAATGGGCTAGCAATCTTACTACATTACTATACACAGTTTTTAATCTGCAATTACAGCCAGGGAAAAGTGGCTTTGGCAATGCTTATTGCATGCCGACACCTTTAATCTGTAGCTACTGTGTCCCCAAAGTGCAGTTCAAGCATCCCTTTTTATTGAAAATCTGTCTTCCAGTTGCACCAGTCCATGGTGCAAAATGTCACTGCCAGGGCAATTCCAGTATTAGCAATCACATGATGTCAATGCTCCCTTGCCATTCCCAAGCAAACTGATTCCCTTTATTTCCCCCCCCCCTATTTTTTAAAACTTAAATCACAGTAGTAGAGCTCCAGAATTGCTTTAAAAAGTTAAAATAAAGATAAATTAAATGAAAAGTACAGTGAGCCTGTGCCATATATGGGCTTGTTATAGGCAACTTTCAGCTTATGTGGAAGCCACCCAGAGAATGGAAGAATGGAGCTTGCACCAGTGGCGCACGAGCACGACCACATGGTGAGCATGAGCTCCATTATATCTAATAGGGCTCGAGCATACAGTATGTGTTTTTTGCCTTATGGAGGGGGGGGGGAGGTCCGGAACTGATCCTCCATGTAAGGCAAGCACAGACTGTAAAAACACAAAAGGCATGCTGGATAGGTAGGGTTAAGAGGGAGTCTGGAAGAGAGTGTGATGGTAGCAGCAGTTGTAGTTGCACATTTGTAATGGCGTGCGATAATGGCTGCTCTGAAACCTATATCTTTCCATTTTTAAAAAACTGACACAGTTGCTGTGAGAACAGGGATTTTGCCCTTAGTGAAGATAAGTCATAGTCATTAAACATTACTTCATTCTCTAAAATGTGGCAAGCTTTGTTAGTATGAGGACTAGCAAGGCTTGGCTAGAAGCTGCATGAGTTATTCTGTAGGGTCACAGAGCATTTTATAGCCAATAATGAAAAGAGTAGCAGAGATTATCATCCTGCAGCTTGGAACAGGATATCACAAATGGTCTCAAAACATGTTGGTGAGCTTTCCTAGAGATTCAAGAAGCTACGGCATATGAAGCAATAATCCTAAACAACTGGACTCAAAGCCAGCTTTAAATGCAATAAAGTTATTAGAAGCAGTTCATCATGACTATATCTCTGCAAGTGTACAAACATTTATTATTATTATTAACCTTTATTTATAAAGCGCTGTAAATTTGAATTCAGAAGGATGGGGTCAAGTGAGCAAGTTTTTATTTTCAGCTAATTTTGCAATTTGATAATAACATATGTTGGTTAGTTTTGGAAGGAACCAGTAGCAGTAATAATTTGGCTTTTGGGGAGTTTTTGCAAATATAATTTCGCAGTCTTATCAGTGAGGGATTGGATTTTCTAGAGCCAGTATCTGCATAAAATGAAAAACTTGCACGCAGTTTTGTCTTATTCTGGTGCCTTTATGTGCTCCAATAGGATGTGGTAAGAAATTTAAGCAAATCAAAACACAGATAAGTGCAGCCTTGTCAAATGCTGTTATGAAGGTGAAGATTACGTTTGTCCATTTTTTAGTATTTTTGTTACTGGTTAATTCAAAACAGTCTTAAAACAGTCAAAACAGTGTTGGTTAATGATTTTTAGTAAAGTTTCCGTTCAGGGCGATCAAAAACATTTTCTGCATCTAAGAGAGCCAAAACTGAGTATGTTGGATTGCTCACAATTATTAATAATGGAAAAGTTCTCCTAATACTATCTACCAAGCATCTATTATGTATAAAACAAGTTTGACATATATTCACATTGACCTATTATCTTATTCATTGTACCTTCTCGTTGCTGTGAAATTTTTATAATCCTGGTTGAAAAGCAACATTTGGTGAGGTGGTATTTGAATTAGGTTTCTAAATTAAGACTCTTTTTATTCCATTTTATGAGTCCTAACATATTCATTAAACAAGAATTATAATTATTATGCTAGTGAGTGTGTGTGCACACACATGTGCGTGCATGTACACATATACACACACTGTTTATAATGTTCATCTTGCCCACAGTTGTACCCTTATCTTACAGTTAGTCCAAGGTTGCATTTGTCTCCTGCACTCTTTGTTGTCTTTTCTGTCTAGAAGTTGAAGGGAGAAGCCCAAGGATGTAGAGTTGGGAACCTATCTGTATGTGAGCTTTTTTTGCTCCTCTGCTTAATATTCTCTTCCATTAAGTTTTCTGTAGCACTTTGTACTTGGGCTCGCTCCTATCACACCCTAGTTGGTTCTGTGTGATGGAAATCTATGGTATTTGTGTGCCTTTCCCCACCCATTGCTGATATTTAAAGGGTGACTGGGTGCTTCCATGTCAACAGCTATGATCACTCTTGGGTTTTATTCCAGATTTTAAAGGAGTTATCCAAAGTACTGACCCTTTTTTGGATTTCGGGTTCAGCATTCGGGATAGTTTCCTTAAAGTCTGGAATATTTCAAAGCAGACTTACTGCACCCCTGGCATGAAAGCTGCTAACTGGCATGCGTCCCAGGGAAGTTATGTATGGAGGGCATATTGTCCTAGGATTGAAAGGTTTCCTATCGCTGTCTTATACTGGCTACATGGGCAGAATCACAGAATAACAGAATCATAGAATTGGAAATACCACAAAGGCCATCCAGTCTAACCCCCTGCCATGCAAGAAAACACAATCAAAGCATACCTGACAGATGGCCATCCAGATTCTGTTAAAAAACCTCCAAAGAAGGTGATGCCACCATTCTCTGAGGCCACATGTTCCATTGTTGAACAGCTCTTGCCATCATGAGGTTCTTCCTAACGTTTAGGTGGAATCTCTTTTTCTGTAGTTTGAAAACCTTGTTCTGGGTCCTATTTTCTGGAGCATCAGAAGACAAGCTTGGTCTATCCTCAGTCTGGCATCCCTTCAAATATTTAAACATGGTCATCATGTCACTCCTTAACCTTTTCCAGGTTAACATATCCAGCTCCCTAAGTCTCTCCTCAAAGGGGATGGTTTGCAGACCCTTCACTATTTTGGTTGTCCTCCTCTAGACATGCTCCAGCTTCTTAGCATCCTTCTTGAATAGGGTTACCATCATTCTCTTCCACAAAACTGGGACAAAAATATGCAAGACAGGATTGGGGCGGTTTATCAAATCTCTTGCCTATAAAAAGTCCCTCTCCACATACACACTATATTTTGATATTTAACATTGCATACAGTCAGCCCCCCCCCCCCCCAGCCATGGCTTCAAAATATTCCAGATAGATAGATAGATATTCCCCAAAAGCAAGCCATGATTTTTCTATTTTATAGAAGGGACCCCACTTGGCTGTGGGAGTCTGTATGATGAGACTTGAGCATCCACATATTTTGGGATCCGGGGGGGGGGGGGTCAGGAGCCAAACCTCAATGGATACACTAAGAGCCCCTCACTGTATTTCAGTAGTTGTTGATTTATGTATTGCCATCCATTTACATTCTGGGATTTAGGTTTCTTGTTTCTTCAATCAGCCCAGCTGGTAGGGGGGCATTATTCAAACCCTTAAATCCGGGATTTTCCTGGTTTTCTGGGACAAATGATAAGCCTGTTCCTGAATTGTGACCAGAACTGTTAGCTTAGTTGAGCTTTGATAGTATGCAACCCTTTTTGTATTTGTGTCTCAAGTGTCACTTTATAGATAGGAATTTTAATGTTTGGATTTAAATGAAAAGGAACTCCTCATTTTGATTGTTTAAAATTAACTTTGATCCAAAAATATTTTGCATGAGTGGAAAGGTATTTCCCATTGTGCAAGGCAGCGTTTCCAAATTCTGATTTTCCCAGCCTCCTGTTGTCCTTTTCTGCCATCATATAGTATCACAGAGGATGTTGTGACCCTAAAAGTTGGCTGTGGAAGCTTAAGATAGTGAAGCAGAAAGGGGGGGGGGAGAGTGGAATTTTGTTCATCTAAGTCTGAATTTTAACCCAATATAGAGTCTTTCAAAATGAGATTTTGATAAGTGTGTTTTGCATGTATCTCACACAGTTTTGCTCTAAGTACATTCAGTAATTTGGGTGGCAAAGAGTTTGTTAATTTCTCTATCCCTTCTTCTGTCACTTTTCTTTTTCCCTAAAGGTGTTTTGTGATTTCCTTGTGAAGAACTTTGTCTTGTATTACTCCTGATTCATATATTACTATTACTATTGCTGTTGATAATTCCTATTGATATTTTGCATCTAGCTCAAACTTGCTTTTTTTTTTAAAGAACAGGAAATATAGCTACAAACAAATTGATTCTAGAATAATTTTGTTATAAACCTGGCAATTTTTATAGTGTTTTAACTTTGGGTAAGTCCCATCACCATCGAATCTGAAATTTGGAATGTGCCTAACCATCAAACATGTACACTTTTGACTTGCATGAAAAATAGTGACAGATTGTGTGTTCAGTGCAGAAACTTTATTATAATTTGTGCGACATATGGGCAAAACGGACTGCCCCGATAGAGCGGTGTGCCAGTGCCCCTTTCAGTGCCGAATCGGGGCAGCAGCAACTGCACGTCGTGGCCCTAATCTGGCTGTTTGCCACTCTAAAAGGAACCGGCAAAATGCCACTCCTTTTTAGAGCAGTTTGCCGATTCTTTAGCGCAGTTCATTTAAACACTGCATCAAAGAAATGGTGTGATGCTGCCCACCATCCAGTCAGGCATGCAGCATGATGCTGGCATTGAGGAGGAGTTGGTATGGCCTGCGTGCTGTCATCACACCCCACTCCAGCCCGATGCTGGCGTTTAGTGCCGGTCTGTTTATCCCCATAGTTTATTAAATTATCAGATCTAAGCATATCCCTGGAGGAAAATCTATATGTTAAATAGACCAGTGATCCCCCTCCATGTGTGATCTGGACAAGTATTTCCCTCCCACAAGCATTCTTGAATCAGAATATGCTTTCCATTAAGCACTCTGCTTGTCTCAGACAGGTTAAAACTGACCTAAGATTTAATTATTATTGCTACCTGTTTTGGGGTTGTTGGTTTTTTTTTGTTTTTTTGTTTTTTGTATTAGTAGAAACTGCATATACATTTCCAATTTCTTAAGATAAATGATACATAGGTCTCTTCTATCAGTTTTTTGACAAAACTTTGCTTTAGTCCTGCTAAGGGCAGACACAATGAAAGGAGTGTGACATTTCCTCCTCCTTTCAAAATCTCTTTATTTTGAGCTTAGTGTTCAGATGGTGTACTTTTTTGTGTTTAAATCTATACAGACCATTTGTATTCAGAGAAATAGACCTGAGATTATATTAACTACTCAAAAGGAACAATCTTTGTTTGACATAGATTTCAGAATAGTTGACAGCTGTCAATATTTCTGTCAGTGAGGGCGGGTTATGTCTTGAAAGGATGTTGTAAAAATCTATAACAGTGGCATTAATAATCTAGGAAATTCTTAATTTGTAAACAACATTATTGCTGTTTGCTGATAAGATTCAAATATGTTTTGTATAATGTCTCTCTGTTTCTCTTGCCTGAGAAGGGTATAGTCCAAGTTTTAATATTTTCTTTGTTACTGAAGAGAAACTCTTTCACTGTTTTCCAGGTGAAACACTGGGATAGTTACAGGTTTTCCACTGTATTTGGTGAAAACTCATAGCAAGTCAGAAAGAATCTGCTCTTCTAAACCGAAACAGGCAAGCAGATGCTGCAGTAGTTAAGTGTTTAATTCTGAGTTTATCACTGGAGTAGTTTGAAGACTTTGGTGAGAGGAGACATTTCTTATCAATACTGCCCTTATTAATTTAAGGTATGTGAGGTTTTTTAAAGTGTGGCTATGAATGTGATGTGCTTAAAATAACCTTTTCTTTTTTAGTTTCCTTTACAGAAGATGAGAAAGAACAGCTGAGAAAGTTCCTCAATAGAACTTTTCTGCTTGATAAAAGAACCTGTCATCAAGTATATCTGAGCTTAGTTGATATACTTCTGGCATACTGCTATGAAATCTATGCCACTGAAGGAGAGAAGAATGTGAGTTTCTTTCTCTTTTATATCCCCTCCCCCTCTATAAAACTTTTTATGTGGCTTCAGAATTGGTTAGTCATGGCTTTTGAAATATACTTTTATCCCATTGTTAAAATCCAGGACTGATATAATGTTAGGTTAGTGTGTCAGGTAATTGTTTCCAATTAGCATCCCAAAGTATGGTTTTCTATTTTTGTTTTGTTTTTAACTATCAAGACTAGTAGCTCTGAGGTCAATGGGATAGTGAATGTGTTCTCAGTTTTAATTTGACTTAAAGGAGATATCCATATTGTTGAACCTATGCAGTTGTGGTGGTAGGAGATGCAGTCCAACTTTATCTAGACAGTTCCATCTTACCACCATGCTTTAGTGGATAAACAAAAATAAAGGAACAGAAGTAGGCAGATAATATAGGTTCCAGAAGGTAATACTGTATTGACCTAGGTATGCTGCTTCTCTGATTCATTCTAAGTAAGAATGAGATTAGTTTTGTAACTATGTTGTCCCAAATAATACTTTAGGTATAATACAGTTGGCCCTTCCCTTACGCAAGGGATCTGTTTCGGACCCCGCCATGTAAGGGAAATACTGTGTAAAGTCAAGCCCCATTAGAAACAGTGGGGCTCGTTGTCGCGGTGCGCACCCATCGCGCCCCATTGTTTCCTCTGGGACACATGAGAAGCCTTTTCAGCGCGGGTCCCAGCATATGCTGGAAGCCGTGTATAGCACACCCGTATATGACACGGGCGCACTGGATATATGTTTTGTGTTGTTTTAGCTAAGATGCTTGGTTATCTTGCTTAGTTATTCTGCCAGCTGTTTTATATGTTTTCTGTACCTTTTTCTGTGTACTGTAGTTTATACTTAAAGTGTCTTCAGCAAATGCTGTTCAGTCACTTTCTTCTTCTCTTTCTGAAGTACGTTATACACCCCTCCCTCCACATGCAGAGACTTAGCATTTGTGGTTTTGATTGTTCGCGAATGTTAAGCCCGCTGGCACTCATTCCTTCTCCTCCCTCTCGGGCTTTTCTCCATGGGGGGAAAAAGCCCAAGAGGGAGGGAGCAGCCAGGAAGAGTGCATGCCTGTGCCTCTCCCCCCCACCTCGCCATCCCATCTTTTTAACTGGCTTTCTGAGCTGGTTAAAGGCAGGAGAGGCTGGGGGAAAGAACGGAGCAGGCGTGGGCCTGTCCTGTTCCCTTTCCCTCTCATGTCTTTAACGGTTGCACAAAACCAGTTAAAGGCAGGAGAGGGCAGGGAGAGAGTGGAGCAGGCACGTGCTTGTTCCTTTCCCTTGCCCGCTCATGCCTTTAACTGGCTCCCAGGTCCAGTTAAAGGCAAGGGAGGGCAGGGAAAGAGCCATGTGAGCTCCCTCCTGGCCCTTCCCATGCCTCAGACAGCACTCCCAGGCATCGGAGGGGAGGTGGGTGGGGCTCACCTTATTCACGATTTTCCACATTCATGGGGGTCTTGTTCCCCTAACCCCCATGAATGTGGAGAGATGCCTGTAGTTTATTTGAAAATAAAAATATTTTAAAGGAAAAGATTAAAAAGGCGGAAAACCATTCAGAATGTTTCAGATTTTAAAGCATTAGTTCTTCTAACTGGATATGGATTGAGTTAGTTGATACCTGCAAATTTTAGGAGCACTCAGGATTTGTCTGACATTATTTACTGGACAACCCATATTCTAAAAATTTTCTTCAAAATTCTAGGCTTTAGTCACTTCTAAAGATACATCTCTTACCATACAGTTTTAATTCTCTCAGGTCTATGAAAGTATTATTTTGTGTAGTTTCTGCATCATTTACTAATATCTTTTTTTTTAAATAAACAAGGTTGAATCACCATGGAATATAAGAAAACTGAGTTCAACTTTGTGCTGGCTGGAGGTAACATAAACATATAATAATATTTTGGGGGAACTCATGTTAAATCCATAAGTCCATCTGTTAAAGCATTACTACTTCATTGTACCTCAATACTGAACAGAATTGGGATTAGAAAATAAACTGTCTTCTGTTGAAATAAATATGCACTCTGCTCCTGTTATTGCATTAATTCTTTTTTAAAAAAAATTCCATGCAGACCTTTACTGACATGTCTGATGTCCTGATATCCTTTGGAAGAAGAGTTGTATGCTATCCTCTCTACAGACATTTCAGTTTGGTAACCCGGGCCTTAAATGACACCATTATGATATTACAACTAGGTAAGACATTATTGTGCATGCATGACTTGAGATATGTGTTATCATCATAGTGTGGCAGCCTACAGAAGCTGGATATTTTTAAATCATAAATACTCCTGTTTACTAGAGCATAATTTTGAAGCAGAAGCTCTGTGTCTCATAAATTGTGCAGATTGAACTGAGCTGGGTGACTTAGAATCCCCCCCTCCATTTCTTTGACAAAGACAAAGTGCCGAATATGGGCCTGCTAGAGCATGGGGGCTGTAGAAATTTTAGGGTGATTAGGAGGGATTGTAAATTGTTGGAAAACCTTGCTGACTGCTGAAACATCATAGTGTTTCTCACCTTCTTCTTCAGCTTTGTGGTCCTTTGTGGTGCTGCATAATTTAAGTACGTTCATTCTTGAGTGTAAAAAGCTTGGAAGTTAAAGAACTTGAATTTTTAAATAGGAGCTGAACATTAGGATAGTTTATCAGTGTCTTTTACAGGCAGATATATGACCACATCAGGCTGCCCTGAGTAGTGCCAAAACCTTAACCGAGTACAGAAACTGTCCTGGGGACAATGATCTTGATGATATTGGGCCAGTAGTACAAGAGCCCAATGATTTATCTTGAAACACTGATTTGCAAAATGCTTCAGGATGCATAAAACAGTTGTTAAAGAAGGAAATAAAGAGGCTTTTAAAAAAAGAATATTAAGAGGCACTTGGTTTTAAAAAATCAGCAAACATTTTTGAAGTCAATGGTTTTAACTGTTTCATCTACAACTCTGCCTGTTTTTAAAGTCCTGCTTCACTGTAAACATTTAAAATAGGTAGAATATGTTAGATTATATGTTGTGGGCTTCAGCTGGACCCTGCACTGGTGCTAAGATGGTGGGAACATAGTCGTGAATATTACTAGTTTCATAAACTGAGACTGCCATGCTACTCACCGTTTTTGACCTCTTGGCTTCTGAACATCTGTGACTCAATAGCTTGCATACTTGTATGAAGGGGAAAGCCTCACCTATGCTAGTAATTATAAGTTCTTGTGACAAGTTCATAGACTTTGTCTTCAAGTAAGTGCTATGTAATTCTTTGTGCTTGTGAATAAACAGAAAAAGTAATTTCACATCTGTCTTCCTGTATTTAAGTAAATATCTTTCTGTACTGTAAAAGATATGCCAGTTGCATAATTGGATATTGCCAAATACACGCCTAGATAAGTAAATTTCTTAAAACACCAATCAGTATGCCTGATAATATGCCTATACATACTATGCCTGCTCAAGAAATAAGATAATTACAAAAAGGGAAACATGCCATAAGTGTACTCACAATTTCCATGAAGTATCCAAATCTTTGGTAGCTTGTTTATAATAAAATGTATGGTCTAAATCCACTTGTTGCTTTGAACTGGAATAGACCATTATCAATATGACATACATAGAAATGTGAAGGCCCAGAAAATACCAGGAAAAAAAATTCAGGGAAAAAGTTGAGGAAGAGTTTTTTCCCCCCTTGAGGTCATTTTTTCCTGGAAAAATGAAAAAAAAAATTATTATGGAATGTTTTCTTTTAGAATGATGAATAAAATGTATATGCCAAGGTGTTCACTATTTACTGCCCGAAAAACATTTTCAAATATTACGTAAGTGGAACACTGTACGGTATCAGGTCATTACAGTTCATGATCTTGTTTTTCTTCCTCATTTCTTTTTGTGGGAATGAGTATGTTATACCTGATGGACACTGTGGAGAACTAGTAGAGACAAACTAATGTTCTTTGTAAATTCAGTCTGCAATTATATTCTGAATGAAGTCTACTTTTAATATAGCAAACATGATAATTGTATACCAAAACAGGTTATATGTACTGTTTTTATGTTCCTAAAGTGATTTTCAGTCTGTAAAGGAAGACAATCTGTAAAAATATTGATTTCCCTCCCTGAAATTTATCACAAAAAAATCCATTTTTTTTCTTGAAAAGATGGGGAAATGTTCTTCCCTCCCCATTGCTTTAGAATATCTGGTACTCACTGTCTTGCAGGAGACTGTTTATGCCAGTTTTCTCTCTGCCTCCCTCTGCCTTGAAGTTGCTCTGGTTAGCCAGGGTAGTTTCAGAACAACATCAGAGGATGCGCTCTGGACTATAAAAATTGTGTACCTTGATTCCGTCAGCTGCATCTTGATTGTTTCTGCAAATCAAAGGAATGCTTCATTTGTTAAGGGACAAGATTGAATCCAACCCTGCGAGTCTTCTTGCCTTATATTTTTAAAGGGAATTACTTCCATTTATTGAGGGACATAATTGAACCTAACCTGATGAGGTTTTCTCCCTTCTTTTTTTAAAAAAGGAGTTGGTTCCTGTTTCTCTAGCATTCCTGACACACTTCTTCAGATTTATGTCTAGCCATGCGGCTTTGAACACTTAAAGAAGATGGAGAGCAGGAGCTTTTGTTCAGAAGTAGAACTTTCAAACCTCTCTGAAAAATTTATGGGATCAGAAATGGCATGCAAGATAGGAGACAATTGTTGCAATTGAGCAACAAAAAAAGCTGCTTAGGAATGCTATAAACTATGTCTTCAGTGAAAGGCCTGACTACCAACTATTGTCTGTCTACTGTCTGTTGTCTGTGTTAGGCTGGGTATTTGAATTAGAAAATGTATGAGGAATAGTTTAGTGCACTGCTAAGAGTAGGTGAAATCTTGTGATCTTTAGGCTGAGTGGCAAAGCTGAAGTGAAAACAGCATATTTGGGAAGCAGTTTCCCTTCTACAGCAGCTAGTAGCTCTTGTGCCAGTCTCTAAACTGCTATTTAAACTTTTTAAAGCTATTTAAAAAGTTTCCCTGTTTCTGGGAAAATTTAATAAACCCTGTTCTTTAAAGATATGCATGCTCCCCAATACGGCTTTTGTCTAACAAGCAAAATATATTTGTGATTAAGACTCTCTGTCCTTTGATCAAAAGGACATTGAAATGTTAACCTTCACTTTCGTGGGCCTTGTTAGATCTAATTTTAAAAGGCAACATGTACACATTCAATTGAATTTGATACCTGTTTGATTAGTGAGCTGGTAGTACATAAAATATTAAAATGCTGCTTGACATACTTAGTAAACTAGAAATGATGCTGTAAAAATAGATTAATTGCAAGTAGTTCATTTGTGTGTATAGACATTGACACTGTTCTTCTGAAAACTACTGATAAAACATGTTTCACAGTCACTGTAGGAAGAATGTCCTGTTTCTGATGTTCACATCTGGTTACATGGATAAGGATTTTGTTTGATCTCTGTGTGGTAAAAGTGGTGGGTAGGTATGCTTTTGCGTACTTGGTCCCATACTTCACATTCTCCCCATGTTTGTGCTTTATTATGCAGCCTTAAGCACTTGGAAGTAAATCATTTCTATTTCAAATGAGCTTAATCCTTTGCAATATTGATTTGGGATACTGTCCCTATTCACTGAGCCCTTATGACAAGAAATGAAGTTTTATACAGAATTTTCCTACCACTATATAGATAACAAATATTTATATTTGTGGTTTCAAAACTTAAATAAGAGGGAATCACCAACAGTGTGTTAACTGTGCTGAGCACTCTGGTGTTGACCCATTCTCTTGAAACAAAGGTGAAACCCAGTAACGGATTTAGCTGGTTATGAGGTATCACACCTTCAAATGTAGATGAGCACCACCCCCTATGGTCAGACACGACTTGACAACCTTGTCAAAGGAGAATACCTTTACCTCTTTAAGGCAATTGCCAAATACACACCTAGGAAAACTTATCATGGGGTTTTCTTGGCAAGTTTCTTCAGAGGGGATTTACCGTTGCCATCCTCAGAAGATTAGATAGTGTGATGTGCTCAAGGTCACCCACCAGTTGGAAATTCCATGATAGGTTCAGGTTCTGGATAGGAGATTGAAAAGAGAAAAAAAAAATCAGCAGGGATTGTTTGGAGACATAATGCTGGCTGATTGAGAAGAGCAGCAGAAGTGGGTTCAGAGCTGAGGCTGGGAAATGATGACTATGGGCCCGAACAGACAGGCCAAAATAAAGTTGCTTTGGGTCACTTTGGAGGTGTGCTGTTTAAGTGATGCATGCGTCCTGAGAGGCCGGAAGCCACACCAAAGTCCTAAGCACTGGAGCACAGCTTTGTCGCAGCTTCTGGCCTCTTAAGATGCATGTGTCATTTAAACAGCATATCTTCAAAGTGACCCGAAGCAGCTTTATTTTGGCCTGTCTGTTTAGGCCCTATAAAAAGTACGCAGAGGCAAGGATGGAGAAAGCCTAATTTGAGGGAATGATCTCAGTACAGAAGTTGGTGGCTGAGGAGAACTGTGGAAATGTCATGAAGCTTGAAGCAATCAGCAGATCAGGCATTGAAAGTTGTCAGGAAAAGTCTGTCCAGACGGAACTTCAGACCAAGGCAGTTTCCTTGGAAGTAGATGAAAAAAAGAGATAAGAGTCAAGTGCCTTAGTGAAACCGAATCCAAAAGTTCTGGGTAGACTCCAGAGTTTAGCAAGTACGGCAAAGAAGAATCCCCCAGAACCATCTTCTGACTTTATCCCTCCAAGAAAGATTGAAACCACTGTAAAAAAAAGTGCCTCCAAGTCCCATCCCAGAAATGTGGCTTGAAAGGATATCACAGTGAGTGGTATCACATGCTCTTGAAGAGTCCAGCAGAACCAACAGGGACACATTCCCACTGTCTTGTTCCCAATGTAGGTCATCCACTAAGGAGACTAGTCTTTATACTGTAACCAGGCCAAAAACCAAATCTAAAGGGATCTAGATAAACCATAGCTTCAGAAATCCCTGGAGTTGTGAGGCCACCATACCCATTAGAACCTTGCCCAAGAGAGGGATATTGGAGACCATTAGATAATTCTCTGGTATGGCAGAGTTCACAGAAGACCATATTTCAACAATGGTCTTTTGTTGTTGTGTGCCTTCAAGTTGTTTCTGGCTTATGGAGACCGCAGGGTGGGCCTGTCATAGGGTCTTTTTCAGACTGGGGTTGCCATTGTCATCCTCTGAGGCTGAGAGAGTGTGACTTGCCCAAGGTCACCCAGTGAGTTTACATGGCTGAGCTGAGATTCAAACCCTGGTCTTCAGAGTCATAGTCCAGTGCTCAAACTGCTACACAACACTGGCTATCTGGCCTTATCATAGCCTCTTTTATGAAGAATGAAAACCTGCTCTGCTGCACTGAGTGATTCTCTTTTCCCCTTATCTACTTGGCTAATGTGCCTCTTGCTAATTTTATGGGTACATTAGATGTGGTTGCTTTCACCTCTTCAAGAATCCTCTCCATGTCTTCAGGCTGCACAAATTGAAGTGTATCCAATAACGTGGGATAAGCAGCAGGCAGAATTACATCTATTAGACTAGTATCAACAATAGCATCCACATCAGGGTAAAACTAAATGACTTTGTCTCCAAAGTGTCTTGGAAATTCTTCACTCTAGACTGCCAAGTGATCACTTCTTGTGGGGCAATGCATAAAAGGCACCTTACCATTCAAGATGGCCGTGCTGGGTGATGGTGTGCAGATCCTCTCATGTTAGAGAGGTATGATTTCTTTACTGCCACCACTGCTGTGGCATAGACTTTCCAGTGAGCTCTAGTCTGTGTTTGGTTGGACCAGTTATGTTTTCTACTGTCAACATACTAGTCTCTTTCCCACTTGTTTCAACATTGCCATCTCCATAGTAAACTTGTTTGGTTCCACTCCATGGGAGGGAATGCCCAGGAGCGATGATGTCTATCTCCCTGGTAGACTTGCATTTCCCCACATTTTCCAGTAATATGTGACAGTCCACTCTATTGCCAAGCCAGCTCAAGGCTTGAGACAGAGTTATATGAGGGCTGTTTCTAGTCTTGTGAGGACTGTCCTGAGGGTTGAGACAGATCATATATATAAGAATACCTCATATACCACTTGCTTCATTTACCTGGGCATGGAGAATTGAGAGGAGGAAGAGCAAATACCATCTATGCAGTTGTTGTTGTTGTTGTTCATTTATTAGCACCATAAATTTCCATGGCACTTTACAGGCATCATCAAAACAGCATATAACCTGCCAATGGCATACAATCTAAAAGTCATAAAATATAAACTATACAAAATTAAGTAAGTTATGCAGTTAAAATACAAACTGTAAAAACAGTTAATACATATAATCAAATATAAATATATAAAACAATATTAAAATACAGTTCCAAATGATTTAGAGAACAAGAAAGCCTTTAATATGAATTTAAAACTAGCAAGGGAAGACATAGTCTGCAGATGTTCAGGGAGGCAGTTCCAGGAGTACAGTGCAGCAAGTGAAAAAGGACAAAGCTGAGCCAAGGAAGAAGAAACCCTTGGCTGGGTAAGAAGCCCTCAGCTCCTGGACCACAAATCTCAAATAGAATGGTGAGATGAAATAAGGATTGATAGATAAGGGGGAGCTAAGTTATGTAAAGCTTTAAACACTAAGAGAAGCTTGTACTGAATCCTAAAAGGAATAGACACACAACAGATAGAACATGTGGAATGTAATTTGAGGTCATTTTGCTGGGTATCAAATCCTTCTGGGTTATTCTGTTGTGAGCATAGTTGGCACCCACTCTTCCCACTCACACTAAATAGGAAAATATAGGATGTGGGGTGCGCCTGATTGACTGTAGAGGAGGAGGAGGAGGAACAACTTCACTATTTGCAGTCCCAACAAGTAGAGCTCTGGCATTTGGTATATAAACTCTGATTGTTGCATGCCCTATTCTTGGAAGTTGGTGTGTCGGGTGTGCAGCTGGCACTTACTGTCAGTATAATAAGGGATATGGGATTTGAGGTGGTCCCATACAGCTTATATATATGGGACCAGACTTCCAAGCTCCCAAATATATGGAGTGCAAGTGGTGGGATCCTTAGGTGGGAGTGATCATGTTCTCCTGGAGTTTGTTATACAATGGAAAGGAGAAGCCAGCCATAGTCAGACACACATTCTAGACTTTAGAAGAGCGGATTTCAGTAAACTTAGAGAAATACTGAGGGTAATCCCATGGTCAGGAATACTAAAAGAGAAGGGAGTTCAAGTTGGATGGGAGTTTCTGAAGGGAGATACTGAAGGCACAATTTCAATCAGTTCCAGTGAGGAAGAAAAATGGGAGATGCCTCAAGAAACCAGGATGGAAGACTAAGGAACTTTCAACTGAGCTAAGTTTGAAACAGAACATGTATAAGAAATGGAAAAATGGGGAAATCACCAAAGAGGAATTCAAACAAATAGCGAGCACGTGTAGGGGTAAAGTCAGAAAAGCTAAAGCACAGAATGAACTCAGGCTTGCTAGAGAGGTTAAGAACAACAAAAAGGGCTTTTTTTGGGTATGTCCGCAGCAAAAAGAAGAAGGAAACAGTAGAACCACTGCGTGCAGAAAATGGCAAAATGCTAACAGAAGACAGAAAAGGCAGAATTACTCAACACCTTCTTTGCCTCAGTCTTCTCAAAAAAGTAAAAGGGTACACAACCTGAGGATAATGGAGCAGAGGACAGAATAGGGGAATTTCAGCACAGAATAAGTAAAGAGACAGTACAGGAATACCTGGTTAATCTAAATGAATATAAATCTCCAGGACCTGATGAACTACATCCAAAAGTATTAAAAGAACTGGCTAATGTAATATCAGTGCCGTTGGCAATGATCTTTGAGAACCTCTGGAGAACAGGAGAAGTCCCATCTTCAAAAAGGGGGGAGGGAAGAGGATCCCAACAATTATCCTCCAGTTAGTCTGACATCTGTTTAAATACTTGAAGGGATGTCATATTGAGGAGGGAGGGAGCAAGCTTGTTTTTTGCTGCTCCAGAGACTAGGATCTGGAGCAGTGGTTGCAAGCTCCAGAAAAAGAGATTCCACTTCAACATTAGGAGGAACCTCCTGACAGTAAGGGCTGTTCGACAGTGGAACACACTCCCTCGGAGTGTAGTGGATTCTCCTTCCTTGGAGGTCTTTAAACAGAGGATGGATGGCCATCTGTCGGGAATGCTTTGATTTAGATTTCCTGCATGGCAGGGGGTTGGACTGGATGGCCCTTGCGGTCTCTTCCAATTCTATGATTCTATGAGATATGGCACAGCCTGTATAAAATGTGATACCAGGAAATACCATGCTCTGACCATTTATCTGTTCCAGGGATCAGGCAGGGTATCATGTGCTGTGACAATTGGAAACTCCTGAAGAGCTAAGACAAAACCCTCTAGACCATTAGCCATCTTGATCCATTTCATGACCCTGCCTAGCCTCTGAAATCCCATTAGTCTTACTGGAATTTGGAGGCCCTGGAGATGGAGCAGTTGAGATGATTTGCTCCAGGAGGTAAATGTATCATAACAGTGGAACTGTGTAAAGTTCCTACACACTGGGATTACTGTCATCCTGCCTAACACAGAAAACTAGGTCTAGAGTGTTGCCTGCACCATGGGTGGCATCGGGATCTGCTTGGTACAGACCCATGGTAGAGCATATGAAGTCCTGAGCTGCTCTCAACAGTGTAGTCTCAGCATGGATGGAAGTCTCCCAGCTTAATGAACCTCTGTGCAACTGTTTGGCAAGGCAGGCAGTTTGTGATTCAATTACAAATTGAATTTACTTTTATGGATTTTATTTTTTCTTCCAAGTGGAGCAACAAGATTCTCAGCTGTAAAGGACCTCTTTAGGTTTGCCAGCTTATGAGAATCAAGCCAGAACAACAACAGCAAAACAGAAGAAGCCATCAAAATTAGTAAATGAAATACATTATTTTGTCTCTTGTAATCCATAGTATCAAGCAGACATAAAACATCAATTCCCATAAAAAGAACTTAGAAAAGGGAACCAGGACCATGGGTTACAGTGATCTGATATTGTGAATCAGTGCTTCTCAGGCTATATATTGTGAGAGAACTGACATCTTTTTTTCTAATGTGCCAGTACCATTTGTGCCTATTGACTCCAACAGTTTGTTCCTTTACTGGAAATTTACCATGGGCTGGCAGCTGATGGCTTTCATACCAGCTGCAGTATACATGATATCTAATGGGGGGGGGAGAGTACTTTGAAAAGTCCACATGCTTCATCACTTTTAGAATTAACGGAGGGGGTGCTAAATACACAAATATTATGTCTTAAACATTTTAGTTATAATTATTTTAGTTATAATATAATTTTAGTTCTAATATAAACATTTTAGTTATAAATGAAAATATTAGATAATATTTTTTTCCAGAAAAAATAAGTCTTCAGGAATAAAGGAAAAATAGATTCCCTCTTCCCATTGCTGTTTCTCTCCCCCTGGACTTTCACATCTCTAGTGTAGATACACAGGGTCCCACAGTTGTACACCTGATTTTGCAATGGGTTCCATGGGCTTGATCTTACTTTTTGTGAACTAGTCAATTAGCTGCTCAGTCACCAAGTCAAAAATTACTGTAGTGTGTGTTTGTGTGTGTGTGCTTTCAGAATGATTGACTGCATTAGGCACCTGGCTTACACCACCTCTGAGAAAAGAATTCCTAAATGTTTACTGTTGTTTTTAGTAAGACTAAGTCCTTTGATCCGCATTGGAACTAGTTTTAGCACATCTAGGTATGTGAGGTTTACATTGTTTTGTTGCCCAGATAGAAAGCCAGTGCTGAATAAGTATTGCAAGTAATCTCAATATTGTAAAAATTACAGTACAAAAGTCAAATGCAGAATGAGTGGATGCTCCATAATTGCCAGAATGCTGTTGGGGCATTATGTCTTTGTAACTCCTGCTTATGCCAGTGGTTCACATACTTTCATAAGAAGGTATGGGAGTTGAGTACAATTATGCTCCTCAGTCACACTTCTAAAATATCCTTTTGAACAGCTGGGAAACTATGAGCTGCACTGCTCCACCATCACTGCAACCTCTGTGCAAGCATGCAAGTGGAGTTTTACACTTTGCCCATGTTGAATAAGCTCTCATTCACTGTTTATTGAATACTATTGTTGGAATACTCTCGCATAGTTTTCGTAGTTTCTTTAAGTATTACTTCAGCTCCCTGTTGAGATGTCTCTGTAAAACACTTATCAGCTATTAACAGTGCTCCCATAAGCAGTTGATTCAACAGTTTCTTGTTTCTCACATCACACTTTCTGACATTGGTTTTTACAGTTATTATGTTTGAGTTTCTTCACAAGTTACTTTAGGATGGTGAAACGAGTACCGTATATACTCGACTATAAGTCGACCTCATGTATAAGTCGAGGCCAACTTTTGGGGCCAAAAATGTGGATTTTTATATGACCCGTGGATATGTCAAAGGTCGGACTAAAGGGGGCAGCCCAGCTGGGGAGAGGCTGCTGGTGATTGATCTCCCTTCCCAGGTTCTCCCCAGCTAGGCTTTCCCCTGTGGAGGAAGCCCAGATGTGGGGGGGAGGCTCCAGGGCAATGGATCATCCTTCCTAGCCTGTCCGCAGCTAGACGTTCCCCTGCGGAAGAAGCCCAGCTGAGGATAGGCTGTGGCGCGATTGCTCGCCCTTCCTAGTGTCTCCTCAACTGGTCTGCCCCTTGACTTGGTCGCAGGACCATATTGCCTCGTGTATAAGTCTACCCAAGATTTTGGAGGCCATTTTGGGGCAAAAACTTCTTGACTTATAGTCGAGTATATACAGTATATACAACTATTAAAAATGCAAAAGTTACTAGTGATTATTTTGCAGAGCAATTGCTCTTTGCAGACTTTATACTTATCCTGTTCTGTTTTGGTAAGATTGGAGATAACCCAAGTCATAATAATCTTGGACAGCAGGGGGAGTTTTGAGTTGGCTTCTTGGTGTTGGATAATTTCTCATGTGCAGTACAGTACAGTATTGCATTTTCTTCTCATGCTCAATTAGGGAGAACAAGGACTAGGTCATCCCCTTTTGAATTCAAGTGCTGATGTTTCAATATTGACAGATTGCTGTTCTCTGTGACCCATGAGCATTTCATGAAGTGATATTTGAACTTTTTACATCCTTTTTGTAGAGGGGAAAAACCTTGAAATGCACAAGTACTGGCAAAGAGGGTGTTGAAGCTTTCCAGTGAAAGGGTTTGACACTTCAGAAATCTATTTAATGTATCTTTATAAGTAGGCTCTCATTCCCTTTAAAAGCTTCTTTCATTTTTCTACCATTGGTGGTTTGTGATGGCACTGTGCCTGTAATAGCAGCAATCTGACAAATTGCAGGGGCTTGTCATGTTATTTTATGGGGAATGGTTTATTTCTTTAATATCTAGGCACCTAAGCTGAAATAAAACTAATGCTACACCTAAACTAATACTACAGCTAGATTTTTCTCTTTATGCAATTAGCAAACCTCTGACTTTCATTGCAGGTATAAACTTAGTAATACCAAGCACATCACATATCCTTTTATCAGTAGGGTGTGTAAGTTCATTTACATTATTACATGGTGGTTTTCAAACTCTCTTGGTGATTCTGTAGAGGTGAGCAGCATTCAGAATAAATATACTATTTTAAAATAGTATGTACTTCCAACATTGTAACATGAATCTGGTTGTGTAAGCAAGCACCATCAGTAACTTAGCTTGTAGGGGGCACCTTGTTGAACACCAGTAATTTGTACTTAAGTGGAGGTTCACTCTATCTACTGATTATCCTGTATTGCAGTTGCACTTCTTACATGACGCTGCCTTTCATTGGTGATGGGATTGTTTAATCCTGAGAGGCAAGAGGCTATGCTCATGGTAGCACTGCTCCTAGTAGGGTCCCCCACATCAGACAGGCTTTTGCTGAGGAGCCAGACTGAAAGTGCCAAAGAGTTACAGGACAATGGAGGCAATAGAAGTGGCACTTTAGCTAATTCTTATTAGTACTATAGAATACTAGTAATTTGTAGGAGGAGGTACTGGTAAACCACTAATGAATATATTTTTTTTTTACCATGACAATCATAGGATGAGACCTTCCAAAAGGAAAAAAGAGATAGTGCCAGGAGATGAGACTTCCCAGTTCAGATGCACTCATCCAGTTGCTGGGGAATAGCAGAGGACACATAAAAGTAACACTGTGTCTAATGGTGCAGCTGGACTCATGCCAAAACAGTTTCAACTGCTAATATGCTCAGATGTGAAAGGAAAGTCTGAAAGCTGCATAGCACATATAATACCAGCATGAAATGTTAGAAGCACAGTTTGAGAAAGACTAGACATTTTAAAACAAAAAATGGAATGTATAAACAGCCATAATTGGGGGTGGGGGGTGAGCAAGCTAAAGTGAATGAGAACAGGATATTCAACTCATTGATTTACTCATGACAATTTGGTTAATTGATTTCCATGTAGTTAAATTTGTGCATACTTGGATACATGCAGGGATGTTTTTCAAGATGCCCTCTGCCTTTGGTCGAACATCTGCTGTCGCCAAAGGACTGTGCTGACATTCAAAAGTTTGAAAGCTTTTTATGACAGAATGGTCCCTTGGTATATGCGGGGGATCCATTCTGAACCACCACCACCCCACGTATGCAAAAAGGCCCATTGATTCTAACGGTGGCACACTCTGTGCAGTGCAGACACGTACGACATTTTGTCCCTCCAGGACAAGTCCGCAGATGGCAAGCCCGTGGATGGCACAGGCGGACTGTATTTCCTTTTTTCTTTCAGACTTCCTCAAGCCCTGGGTTAGTGGTTTCAGCTTCTATCAGCCTTCTCCCAGTCTTCTCGTATCTCAGGTGTGGACAAAGGGGTTTCTCCTGATAATGATGAAACATTATATTTTGCAGGCCCCAGTCAGCAGAGCCAGTAGTGAGGAATGCTTCGATATGTAGCCCAATAACATCTTGAGGTTACTTTGGCCTGTTACAGACAGCCAAAATAAAGCTGCTTCGAGTCACAGTGGAGGTATGGTATTTCAATGATGTATGCGTCCTAAGAATCCAGAAGCCACACCAAGCCACGCTCCAGTCCTTAGGGCTGGTGTGTGGCTTTGGTGCGACTTCTGGACTCTTAGGACGCATGCATAATTGAAACACCATACCTCCACTGTGACTCGAAGCAGCTTTATTTTGGCTGTCTGTAACAGGCCTTTGTCTCCCTCAGTTTTAGTGACTTCTTGCGTGCTTTTTGACTAACTTCTGTATTGTATATCATTACTCACTTAGTGCCGAATCTGCATTTTTACATATTACAAATATGTATACCGTATGTTTTAATGAACAATTTTGATCGTTTAAATTGTTTTAATGGTTTAACTATTGCAACTGTTATTGTGTTTTATTATTATGTAATGGTGGGGATTGTACAGGGACAGTATAATGTGACTACTACTTATATTTTGTATTTTTATTCAATGTTGTAATATTGTTAATTGTTTTCTTATCGTTTCTGTTGTAATCCGCCTTGATTCCTACAATATTTGGAGGGAAAGCATGATTCCCACTTCTGGATTAAGGCAAGCACTAGAACTATGTCTTCTATGCTATTTTCTTTAAAAAAATAATTACATTGATATTTTGTGACAACGAGGGATATTTTTCTCTGCTATAGCACTTTAGTGTAGATTTAAGTAGAGAATAAAAATTGGCTGCTGTTATTTCAATATTTAGCATCACATGTTCAGATAAGTTTTGTCCTTCATTAACTGTGATGCTTACCAGAAGTTTCACAAAGCTGCCAATTTTCTTACATTTTCATCTACCATTGATTGGTGGAAACTAGAGAAATACTAATGGCATCCAGGATTAATCTGGCAGGTAACAGCATGGTACCAAGAAGATTTTCTACCAAAAACAAACAAACAAAAAAAAAACCCCACAAAAAATCGAGAAGGAACGTAACAGGGATTGAAAATTAAATGTGTTTATTATTTTTTTCTTATCTGTTTCAGGTAAAAGTGCAGTTTTGAAGTGTCTGTTGGATATTCACAAGATTTTTCGAGAAAATGATCCTGCGTATATTCTTAATGACCTTTATATAACAGATTATTGCATTTGGATTCAAAAAGCCAAGTAAGTTATCAAATCTTCTGTGCCCCTGATGAAAGCATTTGGACATGTTTGATCTAGTAACTTTGTACAATACTAATCAAGCAAAGTAAAAACATTCCCCTTTCCCCAGTAGAGATTTTATCAATCCATTCCTCCTTGGAGTTGCCGGTCACTGTATTCTTGGAAGAAAGAATCAGAAACTCTTGAATTGTACATAAATGATGAAGTTGTTTTCTTAAAACTGTACATTTTTCACAGTAGCACTACAACTGTTGTTTTAAACATCTCTCTGCCTTGTGATAACTTGGAAAAAATAAAAAAATGGCTAAATCATGTTAAAAGTACATTTTAAGTAAGTTTATATTGTATAGTCAGACCTTGGCTAGTCACTAAAAAGTAAAAGTTTAATTGGTAAGTTTACTTAGGGCCCATACAAATAGGCCAAAATAAAGCTGCTTTGGGTCACTTTGGATGTATGATGTTTAAATGATGCATGCATCCTAAGAGTCCAGAAGCTGCACCAAAGCCATGGTCCAGTCCTTAGGACTGGACTTAGGACTGGAGTGTGGCTTTGGCGCAGCTTCTGGCTTCTTAGGATGCATGCATCATTTAAACAGCATACTTCCAAAGTGACCCGAAGAAGCTTTATTTTGGCCTGTCTGTATGGGGCCTTAGAAACTAAACTTTTATTACTGTATATACTCAACTATAAGCCAACCTCATGTATAAGTCAAAGGCAGGTTTTGGAGCCAAAATTATGGATTTTGATGTGACCCATGGATAAGTCGAGGGTAAAACTTAGGGACATGTAACAAAGGATCTAAAGAATGAAAGAAAGGAGAATGATGTCAAAGAACTTAGAGCATTCCAGTGCACATAACTGTGATCAGACTAAAGGCTGGATAGATGAGAGAATAGAGGGGGGACAGTGCTTCCAGGATAGGTGACACCCGTGACTTTCACCAGGGAATGGTTCCTTTTTAAAAAAATAAGGGTTAAAGTACAGTATCTACATTGACCCATGGATAAGACACAAGTTTTTTGGGGTTTTTTGATTACTTTTTAAAAAGTAACTCCTGTTTTGGAAAATCAAATGAAATAGATACATACAAAATTCAAATTCTGATGAAGAAGATAAAGTTTTATGTAAATATTATTTTCCATAATGGTACTAATCTGTGGGCTTTTTTTTAAATAAAAAGAATCTAATTGCATAAAATACGGAAGCAAAAGGTTCTGAGGCAGGAAGGGAAAGCGTGCTTATGTAGTAACTAGTGTCACTTATTTATAATACTGAATGTTCATTGTATTCAGTCCTTTCAAATCACCCAGCTGTTCTAAAATGAGCCAATTCTATTTTAAGGTAAGACTGCTCCAGTGAATGGTAAGAGAAGTTCCAACATATTTCATCCACTATACCTGACTTTCATTTGGGCAACCAAAAAAACCATCACATTTGGCAGAGTAAGATGGACCTCTAATGATTATTCCAACCCCTCTTTCATTTTAAATGAAGTGGCCAGATGGTCTAGCCCTCTTTCTCTGTACCAGTCTAGGCCTGGTTGATACTTAATCAATTTAAATCAATCATTTTTGCTTGCATGAATAGAAAAAGATTTACATGTAGCATTAGATCAATGGTGATATGTAAAGAGAAGTACAGGTTTAGCATTTCTTGTCCTTTGTGCTTACTCATGTATATGTCTAGAAATTTTAGTCAAAAGTTTGACCCCATAAACTTGGGTCGACTTATCCACGGGTCAATGTAAGTGCTGTATTTTAACTCTTAAAAAACAAAGGAATGATCCTTTCAATATTCAAGGATGGTTCCTTTTTGAAAATATATATATATATATATGTGTGTGTGTGTGTGTGTGTGTGTGTGTGAGAGAGAGAGAGAGAGAGAGAGAGAGAGAGAACCATCCTCTGGTGAAAGGCAAGAGTATAATCTGTCCTTGAAGCACTGACCCTCCTCTACTCTCTCATCCATCCAGTCTTTAATGTGAACATAATGTGAACACAGTGATGCCTGCTGGAATTTTGTAATTTCTTTGGCATTGTTTTCCTTTGCTTCATCTTTTAGAATCTTTGTTACATGTCCCTAGGTTTTACCCTCAATATCCATGGGTCATATCAAAATCCATAATTTTGACTCCACAATTGACTTATTCATGAGGTCAACTTACAGTCAAGTATATACAGTAATTACAGAAAACCCTGACACACTATTTACCTCTCATTAGACATGTCTGAAAAATGGGTGACTTAAAACTGTCTTCTGTTTCTAGCCTCTAGTGTTACTATGCTTTACATAAGGTTGGTAATAGCATAAACAGTAGAATGATATCTACTTTTATATGAATTATCCAGTTTTGTGAACAAAGGAGAATGAACCCACTAGCCACAGAAGAAGGAGTCTAAATTAGGTACAGCGTATCATGTATAGTTAAGAAAAGTAATATAATAATAATAATAATATTTATTTATTTACTTCTCTACTGCTTTTCCACATTGATCAAAGAGGTGTACAAAGCAATCAAAGCTGAGGTGTTCTTTTCTAAACTAATTACTAAACTAACTATGGCCCGAAGCAGACAGACAAAATAAAGCAGATTCTGGCCGCTTTCGGTTTGTGGTATTTAGATAGTGCATGCCCCCAAAGTAGCCAGAAGACGCTCTTGAAAATGACTAAGGCAGTCCAAAGCCACCACAAAAGAAGTGGATTTAATCTGTTCCTGCCAGCAACCTTTTCCAGATGGTGGTGGTGGCCCACTTTGGGAGTGGGCTCTGCGGTTGCTGTGGTCCTGGAGTGATCATGGCCAGAGCAGCCGGAGATTGCTCCTTCCGGGCCTTATGCTTCAGCCCTAATTTCTTTTGACCAAAGTGTTCTCCTTCTGGTTGCCCCCCCCCTCAGCATCCGATGCCAGTTATATCACAACTGTTGATACATAACTTAAGCATAGATCTCCTGAAAGGAGCCTGTCTACATTTTCTTGAGTTATTAGACTATGTTGATTCAGAATCTTATTAATTTCACTTGATTTCATAGATTAAACATATCTCCTCAGAGGGTGTTCATTTTAAATCTTGTTGTCTTCCTTCTGCCTCTCCATTGTATGCATAATCTCCAAGACATTCATTTTCCACTAAATGGATCCTGATGAAATTTGATTTCATCTGGTTTGGGGGGGGGGGGAAGGATGACTTAAATTCTAGAATATCTTCACTAAGAATTTTATACGTTGAAAGGAAAAGTACTCATTTGGCCTGATTTCAATCATTATACCATCTCAGACCATATGAAACAGTGTCAGTAAGATGCTGTAAGTTTTTTGTACTTATTTATTTACTGTATATACTTATGTATATACTTATGTATCAGTCCAAAAATTTTAGTCAAAAAATTGACTCCAAACACATGGGTCGACTTATCCATGGCTCAGTGTAAGTACTGTACTGTGTTTTAACTCTAACCATCCCCTTCTCTGGGTAGAGTGGTGAAAGGTGAGAGAGCTTAGTCCATCCCAGGAACACCAAAAAGAATCATTGAAGCTCTCTAGTCTCTACCGCAGTGTTGCTTCTGGCCTTTTCAAATGCCTGGGTGGGAAAATGCTAGTGGTGGCAGGTCTTTAGTGCCTCCCCCCAAAGGAGTGCCAAGAGGAATCAGACTTTGAAGGATTTGAATACTCGATTTATGTATGTTTGTCAGTTGTTCTGGGTTAAAATCACACATAATTATCACATTAAAGGGGCTCGGCACACTGCTTCTAAGAGGTGCTGTCGCACCGCCCCTGAAAGCCCTAGGTTGGGGATGCAGCAACCGCACAGTGGCCCCCAACCAGGCAGTTCCGCAGTGCAAAAAGAAGCTGCAAAAGGCGGCTTCTTTTTGCACAGCGGAAACGGCACATCAGCCACCGCTGTGGCTTTTCCGCGGCTCTTTGGCGCAGCGTGATGCTGCCCGACGTGTGGTTGATAGGGCACTGTGATGCCAGCGTTTGGGTGGGCAGTGGGTGGTCGCCACACCCTCACTCCACCCTCATGCTGGCATATTTTGCTAGTCTACTGAGAGCCAAAGTTAAAGGCTATAATCACTGCTAATGTAATCATTTGCTTTGCTTTGCCTTTTCATCTTTTCTGACATGTGTGTTTTCTTAGCCCCACCTGTGCTTCTCCCGCACATTGTAGTTGCTTCTCCCGCACATTGTACAGTCATGATTTTCCATAGTTCTCTCCTCATCCATCCAGCCTTTAGGGTGAGCAGAAACAGTTATGCCTGCTAAAATTTTATAAGTTCTTGCATTGTTTTCCTTTGCTCTGTCCTTTAAATCCTTTGTCACATGCCTCTAAGTTTTACCCTCCAGGAGTCATATCAAAATCTATAATTTTGCCCCCAAAATCTGCCCTCAACTTATCCGTGAGGTTGACTTATAGTTGAGTATGTACAGTAACTATTTAACTTATATCCAGCCTTTCTCCCAGTACAAGACCCAAGGCAGTCAATCTACCTCTGCCAGACTAGTATGACTTGTGCTTTTCAGTTAAAGGTACAGGAGCCCTACTCATATTTTCCTTTTGTTCAACAAAACCCAATCTGACTCCCAGCATGAATATGAATATGAATATGAACATGAGATCTATGATCTCCTTTTTTTAAGACACTGGTCCCCAAAATGTGCCTTTAAGAAATTTTGGACTTCAGCTCCCAGAAGCCTCAGTCATGTTGGCCAATAGTCTTGGATTCTGGGAGCTGAAGTCCAAAATCCCTTAAAGAGTACAGTTTGGGGACCACTGCTTTAGGAGAATTACCCGTGCTGGTAATGGTAAAGTCATCAGAGTGGCTGTACAGATTGAGCAGAAATAGCAGACTGACTTGCTGTTACACAGATTTGTCAGGCTGCTGGCAATATTATTGACAGCTCCTTAACATTTTTGAGCTGTAGATATAATAGTTTTTATGCAGGGATTCTCTAAGACCTGCAAATTATTTCAAGGGTTCCTCCATGCTAAAAAGGTTGAAAAAGGTTGAGCTAGAGAGAGGCTTTGAATCTTCTTCCTGGAGGCTTCCAAGAAAAGAGTAGATTAAGGAATTGTTCAAATGTGCTTTAAATGTAGGGTGTCTTGACTTAGCCCTCATGAAGGATACTCTTTTGGTTCTTGAGCACAGTTCAAATACTGTGATGCATTTTCCTGACATAATTCCAATCATGATAGATCTATGGCTAAGGCAGCTCGATGGAGGCGTTTCAGAGAATCCCTATAATTTCATGTGTCTGAGGGCTTTGTCTCCAAGTGAGTTCTTACAGAGATGCTTGAATTTATTAGATTTTACTAGGAAGTCATCCCTCAGGACAAGGAATACAGAAATACAAAGAGAATGCCCCAACATACAGCCTTAGACATAGTTACATCATTATTTTTAGTTCAACACAAATAAGCTTTTGTATTAGAATAGATAATTTTTGAAATATACTTTTAAGTGGGCGGGTGCCCTTCACTATGTGCTGTTGTTTTGCCTCTGAGTCCCTTCCGACTCATGGTGATCCTGTGACAGGTTTTTCTTGGCAAGTTGCTTCAGAAGAGGTTTGCCAGTGCCACCCTCAGAGGCTGAGAGACTGTGACTTGGCCAAGGTCAACCAGTGGAATTTCATGGCTGAGTGGGGATTCAAACACTACTGTCCAGGGTCATAGTCTGATATCAAGCCCATTTGTCTTTTTAAGGGATACAACTGTTCCCTTACTGCTATATCAATGTAAGGTTGAAGCAGGGTTCACCCCAGTGTGATAGTCTACACACTGGTTTTTCCCGGGCCCAGCTGGAAGAAAGGGGACTGTTATACAGCACATGCTAGCCTGTTCTTCTTTGCTCCTTCCAGCTTCTTTTACACTGTTGCACTTTCTCCAGCTGTTCCTGGAAAGAGAGACTTTATGCAAGTGTCTCCCGAGGCCTGGCTCCATTCCCTTGCTTTGTTCTGGCCTGAATTGCCTCTAGCTATTCCATTTTGATTATTGTTGCACAGAAGGTGACACCCTTGGGGAGATTGGTACTAGCTGTTGACAGGCCCAGTATTGTGACTCCTTGCTTCCTAGTTCAGTCTGCTTCAGTGCTCACCTCTGCCCAGCTTTTCAGCTTCTCAGGCAGTCAACTAAACTCCCTTGGGTGGATAGTGCTAACATGTGAAGCCTAAGGAACTGAGTAAAGTGTAAATTGCTTTTTGAGTTTTACACAATCTGTTTCTAAAGACACCTTCATAAAATCACTTCATTTCAGAAGTGTAGAGCTGTTAACCATGTTCTGTCTATTTTATTTAATTTAAAAAGAGGTTTCCCTTCCACCTTTTTAGTAGGATCTTCCAAAGCAGTTAGTGTGGCTTTACCAGAAAGACTGCACACTCCCACAGGAACCAGGTCTTATGTGGCAAAATTACAGTTTACCAGCATGAAAACCAGTTAGATGTACTTTCTTAAGAACAACAGTTTTCATCACTACAAATGTGATTACATTTGAAACATTATTTATTACATAAAAGAAAACTCAAAGCAAAAAATACAGTTCATACATTTAGATCTCAAGTTAGTACAGTGGCCCTCCATTTTCACGGGGATCCGTTCTGGACCCCCCCCCCCCCCAAAAAAAGAGGCGAGGCTTGCACATATCCAAGCCCCATAGGCTTGAATGGAGCCTGTGAGTGCGCGAGCGCGTGCAGGATGTGTGCCACAAGAAATAATGGAAGTCACCCCATCATGAGTATTCAGCGTCACGGATCCCAGATCCATGAGTTAGGAGAGGCAACTGTATACATTTACTGTTTCAAAATTTTGTAACCATTTTAATACAGGTATCTAATATATCCTTGTTTTCCATTGGAGTATCATTCTTGCATTCCAAAACATTGCCTAAGTTTAATTCATGTTATAAAATGTATTGTAGAACCATATCTCAATAAGTTTTATGTAACAGGACAAGTTCTCCAAAGATGTAGTAAGTCTGCCTCAACTAATTTTAAGCATTGTGAAGTTTTTGTGAATAGTTTTTGGAGAGTCAGTTGCCATTGATATTATAAATCATCAAAAGTCAACAACTTTGCCAGAGTTTGATTAAATTTGCTCTACTAGTCTCATAGAGACTCATAGAGAGATAATTATGTCTGTGAGATCTGAGACAGTATGCCACACATCTTTCATGTTTAAAGGAATAGCATATAAATTTAGTTTTTGACAGAACTGGGTGAATTTTGCAGATGTAGTTGCCCCTTCAAAACCAGCCAAATTTCAGAATACAGTAGATGAAAAGTTTTTTATGCTAGTGTGGGTCTTATATTACAGGGACCTCTAAAGGAGTGTGTGAGGTTATTCCTCAAGATTTTTGTGGGCAATTCTTAAGGACTTTGGGGATGATTTGTATGAAACTGGCATTTGTCATGGAGATGTCCTAGACAAGAATTTCAGGAAGGAGGTATAGCAGCATGGATTAAGGAGTTTACACCAGAATAATAGAAAATGGAAACAGGCAGAGGTAGATAATATACATAGAACAATCACTTAGTATTTTCCAGGCAGACGCCCAGAACTATATTCTCCCAGGGCCCACAAATTAGAGCAAATTAGTCTCCATATTCCTATTCTTTGAAGAGACAACTGTTAAAAATCACTAAATGCTGATTCAGTCCTGCAATATATTGCTTCATCATCACTCTCTCAAAGCCCTGGGATTAGAAATTCTGTGGTAGAACCATTTGTTGTGATTAGAAGTTAGAGCTGCCAGTCAGAAAACGATACTCTCAGCTTTCCTCATTGTGGTGTTTTTCTTACATGGAAAGTTATGCACCAGGTTCCAGAGAGACATTATAGTGTCCCTCCAGATCCATACTGCTAACAGATCTTCAGACATTATCTAATTTGGATATGGTTCTCTTTGGAACTAAATCAGCCTGATTTAGTTTTGTATTTCATCCAGACCTGAAACACACCAATCAGACGTGTAGTGCAGTAGTTGTTTTTTGCAAGGCATATCAGAGACCCCTGAGTGTGCCCTTTCAAGTATTTGTTTTTAAAAGGGGAAATGGGAAGAAATCCCTTAGGTAAGGTTATACCCCTGATAGCACCATTAATTTTAATCTTTCAGTTATGCTGATTTGTACCTTCTCTAATACAACATAAACAAATTTAGATAACCCCACTGGAAAAGGCTTTTTAGTGTGAGAGGCTCTGTGACCTCTTTTTAAAAGTTCATAAAGTTTCCTCTTTCAATTCCTTTAAGCAAAACAGTTGGCAATCTCAGATTCAGCATATGCTATACCATAAAGCATATACTGCATGCCCTGTAATTTTCTAATACTTATTGTTTTAATTACTCTCTTATATGCATTCCACATGAAACGTTCTATTAGTATGCACTTCAGCATTTATGGATGGGTGCGACGTATTGCACAAATCCGTAAAACATGAAGGGAGGATGCTGGTAATAGACTCTCCCAGATTGCAGCAGGTACCTAGAGAGCACTGGAGGTAGCATATAGAAAAAACTCAGCTGGTGTTGTCAACATTTTATGTTGAAAAGCCAGATGTGGCCAGATGGAAAATTGCATCTTTAACCCCTGAGGTCATACAGCATGTCGCCATTTCACTTTATCCTCCTGCTAAGCATACTTATAACATTCCCTGCTGTCAGCCTTCATACCACTTTCATTTTCCAATAAAATTAAAATTAATTTGTCAGGGATTTTTTTTTTGTCAGCTATTTGAGAGGTGCTAGAAGTCTGACAGAGAGGGAAACAGCTGGATTTTCTGAACGTGCTTGAATTTTGTTTTCCCTTGCTGTCTTGCATAAAATTGCTGGGCCCTGGCATCCTTAGTAATCAACTTAGAAAATTTGAGGGAAGACTACAGGTACAGGTATTTTATTGTAGAGCCAGTGCAAAAGTGATGACGTGAAGGGACAGAAGCTGGTTTCTCAGTTGTTTTGAGGTTGTTGCAATGAAACCACTCCAGTTACTTTGCCTCCAAATGATTCCAGAAGTCTAAACTCTTCTGTAAACTAGCTCCTTTGTACAGGGCAAAGGCTAATCACTCTTGTGCTTTGGTTTGTACTGACTGAGAAGAAGAGCAAAAATGTTTGTCAGGAGTTCAATAACTCTAGCTCACTTCTTGTGAATGCATCAGACCAGATTTTAAAACTATGTAAGTTGGGACTTTTCCTGATTTACTACTACTACTACTATTACTACTACTACTACAAATAATAATAATTTATATATATTCCGCTTTTTCACAGGAAATCAAAGCAGATCTCAACAGTAAAATGACACAACATACAATTAAAATTATAATTAAAAAGACCGATCCCAAAACCCCAGCCCTCCCCCCATTCATAAAAGCATAAAATAGGATTAAACAGCAGATAGTATAAAACATGCCAATACAAGCATAATAAAAAAAGAAAAGAAAAAAAAACTTATTGGTGAATTGTGCTGGAGAGGTTATCCTATAGGAGAGAGGGGGCAGGGATGGTGATATCAGTTCCAATGTCAATATCAGTGTTAGGAGCAGTAGAAATAACAACAACAGTAATAGTAAAAGCAGGGGGAGGCAGGTCAAGAAGGCCGATCTGGGAAGGCCTGCCGGAAGAGATCCGTCTTGATTGCCTTTTTAAAGGCTTCCAAAGTGGTAAGATGACGGATCTCGTTCAGCAGAGCCTGGGAGCGGCAGATGAAAAGGTCCTCTGGGTCACCGCAAACAGTCTTCTTAGGTTGTAGCAGATTCTTCCCAGAGGACCGAAGTGTGCAGAGTGGGTTATATGGAAGGAGGTGCTCCCGCATGTAGTCTGGACCCAAGCCATGTAAGGCTTTAAAGGTTAAAATCAACACCTTATATCTTGCCCGGAAACTGAGAGGCAGCCAGTGGAGAGATTTTAGGACAGGTATAATATGGGCAGTTCTAGGTGTGCTCATAACCAACCTGGCTGCCATGTTTTGTACCAGTTGAAGTTTCCGAACTTGGCACAAGGGTAGCCCCATGTAAAGCGCATTGCAGAAATCAAGCCAAGAGGTTACCAGTGCATGTACAACTGCTTCAAAGTCTCTCCTTTCCAGGAAGGGGCGCAGCTGGTGTATCAGCCGAAGCTGATAACAAGTGCTTCTGACCCGTCACATCCACCTGTGCTGACAGTTGAAGCAACAAGTCAAGGAGCACCTCAGACTGCAGACAGACTCCTTCAGGGGAAGTGTGACCCCATCCAGAACTGGCTGACATAACACCATTTCCAGATTGGGAGTCCCTATTGCAAGTACAGTGGACCCTTGTTGTACGCTGGGGTTTGGTTCCAAAATCCCCCGTGTATAACAAAATCCGTGTATGCTCAAGTCCCATTAAATATAATGACATAGCAAAATGGTGTCCCTAATAAAAAATGGAACATCAAGGTAAATTTATACTTTTTCGGAACGTTTTCAAACCATGTATGCTTGAATCCGTGTATAAAAAATCTCTATATAAGAAAGGCCGACTGTACCTCCGTCTTACCTGAATTCAGTCTGAGTTTGTTTCCCCTCATCCAGTCCATTACCGACCGAAGACAGACATTCAGAGGAGAAATGCCATCCTCAGTCACTGCATCAGTCCGAGACATAGAGAAGTATATTTGGGTGTCATCAGCGTACTGATAACATCCCGCCCCATGTCTCCGGATGATCTTGCCCAGCAGCTTTGTATAAATGTTAAATAGCATAGGAGACAGAATGTTGCCCTGAGGGACGCCAAATTTTAGCTCTCTTTTAGAAGAGCAGCTGTCTCCCAGCATCACCATCTTGAATCTACCTGAGAGGTTGGAACGGAACCACTGCAAAGCAGTGCCCCCAATTCCCAATTCTCCCAGGCATTCCAGAAGGATACCGTGGTCAGTGGTATCAAAGGCCGCTGAGAGGTCCAAGATCACCAGCAGGGTCACGCTTCCCCTGTCGGTGCCCAGACGGAGATCATCGACTAAGGCGACCATGGCAGTCTCAACTCCTTGTCCTAAATTCTTTGTGAAAATAATGGCCTAGCTGGACTGATACGGAATCCTTGTTCTCTTTTATGACAGCTAGTCACATAAATCAGATGGTTGTGTAACCCTGGATGACCATAAATCAGGCCTGAGTGTGGGAATGTGTCCCTTCCTTCTTTGCTCCTGCCCTACTATGATTTGGTGGTATTTGTGTTTAATATTAATCCAAGTTTAATTGTGGAGTTGCAAATCATACTAAAGAGAGTAGTGAACGTGATATTATACTAAACATGACTAGTGAAAGCGATACACACTTTGCTAAAATATTGTGAAGACAAACAAGGAAACCGAGAGTTTGTTTTGACAGAAGGAAGAAGCATGCACTTCTAAGGCTGGCTTTGTTTTAAGCATGCAAAGGAAACTTGTATTACCTTTGAGACTAACTGCAAAAGAAAAATTGTAGCATGCTACATCTTCTTTCACACAGTGTCAAATGTGCTACAAGATCCCATTGCATACTGATATTCCAAACTAACAGGGCTATGCCCCTTTATTTTAAGCAGTATAGTTTGGAGGGAGATGTTGTTTCACCAAGTCATACAGTCAGCATTCACATACTCTTGTCTAAATTGGGAGCTCTTATCTTCTGTATCTCCCAGATTAAGGGGTCTACAGTTTTTCTCTGCATGGAATGTTGCATTTTTACATGAATTATTTCATTGAGTGTGATGACCATGTACTGGTTTTTTTTACTGCAACAATTAAGAGATAGATTTAAAATTGGCTCTTCACATACATAGAAGAAAACACCTATATTGTAATTACTTCTGAGTGTGAGTACCAAAAGAGATTCATTGATATGCATTAAATCTTTCAAAAGTACACCTTTCGTAATGCTTCCAATTAGGTCACTTTCACAGCAGTCCCAGAGTGTCTGTTTGCCTTTGAGTGACAAATATGCTTTGGTTATAGAGCAATCCATGAAGGCTTCAGCTTATCCTGTGATGACTTTGCAACGGCAGCTCAGCCCTTCATGACCCAAAGGCTCAATTATTGTAATTCCCTCTTAGCACAGCTTACAAGCAGAGCATCGCTGTAGCTGGCAGCACTTTCAGAACATAGCAGCACATCTGCTTATGCCTCTGAGCAGACATGCTGGGTTAAGCTTGTCCTTTATTCATTCCTTGGGTGGCCTATAGCCATGGATAGATAGTGTTAAAGCCCTTGATTGATGGAAGCCATTGTTGCCTTTTTCATCTCTCTGGGACTTGACTATACAAGTGTGTCTGCTCATCTTCTGCCTGTCTTATTAGACTCTCTGGGCAGGGGGATGGTAGTTAAATGCACTTGTAACTTCATCTTATCTAGAGCTACATGTAAAAACCAGTGAGGAGTAGTAGCTCAGATGTTTATCTTAGAAAGACCAGGCTCATATCCCACAAAGTTCAATGTGTGATGCTAGGACAGGTTGTAGGAGTCAGTGTCTAATCTGTGTAGTAGTTGTAAAGGTAATTGGGGCAAAGGAGGAAGGAACATGACCATGTTTTCTTTTGTGACCTGGGAACTGAGAGAAGCAGCCTGAAAATGGCTCCTAAGGCCTGAGCAAGACATGGAAATGAAGCCCAAATCGGCAAAGAAATGGCCAGTGAGAAGATAGGGAAGTATTTAAAGTGCAGGGCAGTGGATAGAGCATTTTTTAAAGGAGTAAGGCAGAAGAAGAAACATCCCTTTACTTGGTCTTTGCAGTGGATGGAGAATGTTTTTGGCGATGTTGCAGTAGCCTTGAGCCATGGTTAGATCATTTCCTTGTGAAATTCAGTTTGGTTGTATTGGGCCCACCCTCTAGGGGTGGGGAACCAGTTATGAGAGTGTGTCCTGAGATACTTATCGAGTTTGAACAATTCCTGAATTCTCTGGAGGATTCTCCAGCTGACAGGGCTGGCAATTCTATCAAGGCCTTGATGGCATTGTGGAAGCTTGAGATGAAAGGGGCTATTGATGCAGTTGGTCTTAAACACCCAGTCCAGAGTTTTAAACCTGTAAGCCTTGGTACAGTCAGCCTTTCTTATACATGGATTTTTTATACACAGATTCAAGCATCCACGGTTTGAAAATGTTCAAAAAAAGGTATAAATTTCAAATATCAAACTTTGATTTCCCATTTTTTATAAGGGACACAATTTTGCTATGTCATTATATTTAATGGGATTTGAGCATCCATGGGTTTTGTTATCCATGGGGAATCTTGGAACCAAACCCCAATGTATAACAAGGGTCCACTGTATATTGGTGGTCTATGGGCAATGAAGCAGGTTGGACAAAGAATGGAGTGCAGGTGGCATTGATCACTGAATGAATATGACCAAAGGTCTGCTAAAATTCTAAATAAAAAACATGCAATGCCTCTATTATTACAGCATTAATATGCTGCCCAGCAGAATTGTTCTGAGTGGTGAAGAGCCTGGTAAGATGAAGTTAAGAGAGACCAGTAGTAGAGCCTTTGATTGCTTGGTATGGCAATTTTGCAAAACTGTTTGAGGGGAAAATAGCTCCTAATTGTTCAGAACATGATGCCAGTTGTCACAAAGTCTTCCATTAGGTCACGTTTCTTGAGATCAATTTCAGTAGTTGTGGCCTAATGATGTGAACATGATGCTTGAATTAGTATGTCCCATCACATATAAGCTTGAATATTTTGGACCATATGTAGCAGTGATGTGCCTTTGCCTGAAGAGAACCTCCCTTGACCCAGTGGCATGTGACCACTATCACCCTATCATTTCACAGAATTACAGAGTTGGAAGAGATCTCAAGGGTCACCAGTTCAACCCTCTGCCATGCAGGAATACACAATCAACAGATGGCCACCCATCCTCTGTTTAAAAATCTCCAAAGAAGGAGACTCCACCACATTCTGAGGCAAAGTATTCCACTGTTGAACAGCTCTTACTGCCAGGAAGTTCTTCCTAATGTTTAAGTGGAGTTGCTTTTCCTTTAGTTTGAATCCATTGCTCCATGTCCTGTTCTCTGGAGCAGCAGAAAATAAACTTGCTCCGGCTTCAGTATGACATCCTTTCAAATATTTAAATAGGGCTATCATCACCTCTTAATCTTCTCTTCTCCAGGCTAAACATACCCAACTCTCTAAGCTACTCCCCATAGGGCATGGTTTCCACACCTTTCACCATTTTAGTCTTGCTCCAGTTTGCCAGCATCCTTCTTGAACTGTGGTGTCCAGAACTGAACACAGTATTCCATGTGAAGTCTACCCAAAGCAGAATAGAGTAGCACTATTACTTCCCTCGATCTAAACACTGTATTTCTATTGATGCAGTCTAGCATCGCATTGGCTTTTTTAGCAGCCCAATCACATTGTTAACTCATTCTCAGTTTGTGGTCTAGTAGGACTCCTCGATCCCTTTCATAAGTACTGTTGTCAAGCCAGGTTTCCCCCATCCTATATTGTGTATTTCAATTTTATTTATTTATTTATTTATTTTGCCTAAGCATAGTATCTTATGTTTCTCCCTGTTGAAATTCATTTTATTAGTTTTTTATTCCCTTTGGACAAAATACTTGAGCATACTATGGCTGGACAGCGTCAGATGTTCTTGGAGGAAGCGGGTTATTTGGACTAATTTTAGTATGGTTTTAGGGCAGAGCACTGAACTAGTTCTCTCTTAACTTTTGCCTTTTTAAATTATTTAAATTATTTACATTATTAATCTGTAAATGTTTCAAGTTGTTTACATTTACTGTGCTCTGAGATCTTATGATAGAGGGCAGGATATAAATATTCTAATAAATAAATAGCTGTTGGCTATATAAGCCTGCAAGGGTCTGACCCCATCTTTCCACATTCATTGTCTGGAAAAAAGGATATGAAACAGATGATGTTGAATTGGCTCCTGTGAGTTCAGGAGGTGTGGCAGTGCCACTCTCACTTGCTTGGACAGAGGCTTCAGTAAAAATGTAATAAAACAATATGCTCTGTTTTGTCAGCAATTCCACTGAGCAGATGTGGACATAAATCCTTTGACAATGAATACTCATAAGAGACACTGTTTTCTTGCTCTTATAAAAGAGCAGAGATTCTAACCTGCATTTTTGAGGCCATGAGGGGCCTGGTAGAAGAGTTTAAAAATATAATCAATATCTATTCAAAGCAATGGTTGTTATTCAAAGAACAACTTTAAATAGCTAAATCATAGTACACAGGTTTCTCCCTCCCAGCCCCCTTTCAGTCATATTACACACTAATTTGGAAAATCAATTACCATCTAGCATGGGGTAACTACTGTTCCTTGCAGAACTGATTTTGTTGTTGTGTGTCTTAAAGTTGTTTCTCACTTAAGGCGATCCTATTATGGGGCTTTCTTGGCAATATTTGTTTAGAGGAGGTTTGCCATTGCCTTCCCTTGAGGCTGAGAGCATGTAACTTGCCCAAGGTCACTCGGTGGGTTTCATGACAGGTGGGGGGGATCAAACCCTGGTCTCCAGGTTTGTAGTCCAGCACTCAAACCACTATGCCACACTGAACTGATAGTGTCTTTCTTTTGTGTGCTAATACATTCAGTGATCAATTCCGCCTGCACTCCATTCTTTGTCCAACCTGCTTCATTGCCCATAAACCACCAATATAGATGAACTCTAGGCTATATTCCTTTTTTGAAGTTTTGTCTCTGGTAACTCAGCCAAGCATAGTTCAAGTTGGAATGTGAGTTGTATTTGTTCAGGAGTGCTGTGTTAAGACCATCTTGAAAAACACTGAGAAAGACACTTGGGAAAACCTGTAACATCTCCCTTCCCTGCCAATATTGTGCAGTGATATTGTATATCAGTCCTGTTCATCCCAGCCAGAATGGACAGTGTGATGACCTGATGGGAGTGCAATATGTCAGGCTTCCTGTCCATGGTATGGCTAGCAGTGAAATTTTCTGTGTATACATAGAATGGGATGGCAGCATGAAGCACTGAGTGATACATAAGAACAAGAACCAGAACATATTCTGTGATTGGTCTGACATCTGTGGAGAGACAGCCTTGGATTCACATGCCAGTCCTGATGACAGTTTTGCTCCCCTACACAACTTTCTGTCCCTTTGCTTCTCACCTAATAGTAATCTCCACACCTGGAAGCCTCACATTCTCCCCCTCCCCCAAAAGTCCCTGAGTAAATGACTTGGAAAATGGAATCAGTCATGAAGAGTAAATGTACATGTGTCTTTATTCATCATGTACAAATTGGCGAGAGACACACATGTGCTACTGGATTTTTATGAAATGATGGACAAGCCATGTACTATTCCATCTATTCTATAAAAGCCATGAATTGCCCATAATAATATAATATGTGCCTTAGTGACATTCATGCCATTTTATAATTATGTCATGCTTAAAACAAACACCAAGCATTGTACCATCTCAGTGCAGATCTGTCACTCTGCTCCCATTTATGTGCTTCTGTATCTTACACTGCTGCTTTGAACTCATGGAGGGGCTACAAACCTAACAAGCCAGGAAACTGGGGCAGCTGTATAATTCATGATTGCAGAGCAGCACCAAATCATAGAGTTGGAAAATACCTCAGAGGCCATCTAGTCCAACCCTACCAAATGTTATGCCTCTGCTTTCTGCAGCAAATGCTTGAAGTCCAGAAGTAATGCTAAGTGTATATATATTGTTGTTATATTTATTTGTATTCCATTTATCCCCCAAAACTGGGACTCAAAGCTAGCTCACAATTTAAAAGAACAATACAATTAAAAGCATACAAAATGTGAACATTAAAATAGAATTACAGTGGTACCCCGGGATACGAAATGACCGCGTTACGAAATTTCCGGGATATGAAAAAATTAAATAGGAAAAAAACTGTTCCGGGTTACGTTTTTTTTTCGGCTTACGAAAAAAAATTTAGTGCTTTTCGGCGCTTTTTCGCACGAAATCGCGGCTTTCCAGCGCTAGCGGCTATGGCTTTTTCGGGTTGCGAAATCTTTCGGGTTACGAACGGCGCCGCGGAACAAATTAAATTCGTAACCCAGGGTACCACTGTAAACTGTTTAAAACAATTCACATTTGGGTTAAAGGTATAAAAGCTCTTAAAAATGATTTGATTGGAACAATGCCACACTCCGTAGCCCATACTTCATAAAAACGTTCTGCTTTCTATCTAAATAAAATCCTATCTAAATAAAATGATTTTAGCCTGCTGGCAAAAGGAAAAGGTGGGGGCCATTCTGTCACCAAGAAGGCCATCTCTTGCATTCCCATCAAATGTGATTGTGATTGAACTGAAAGAAGGCAGCTCTGGATGATCTCAGGGCCAAGGCCAGCTCCTACAGGGGGATATGGCATGATAGATAGCCAGGACCCAAACCATAAAGGGCTTTGTAGGTTTGTAGCCCTTAAAATTATGCATACAAACAAGCTGGGTACCCAGTTAACAGTTTGGTTGAAACTCTTTGGAAAAGTTGAAGTTTCCAAACACTCTTCAAAGGCAACCAAAAGTAGATCGCGTTGCAGTCTAGTCCAAACAGGATGTAACTAAGGCATGTACCACTGTGGCCAGATGTGACATTTCAAGGAAGGGATGCAGTTGTCACAGCAGTTGTAAATGTGCAAATGCACTGCTGGTCACCACAGAAACCTGGGCCTCCAGATTTAAAGCCAAGTCCAGGTGTATACCTAGACTGTGAACCTGTGTTTTCAGGGGGAGTGTAACCTCATCTAACACAGGCTGTACCTATTCTCTGATATGCTTTACCACTGACCAACAACATTTCTGTCTTGTCTGGATTAAGTTTCAGTCTTGTTTGCCCTCATCCAGTCCATTATTGATGACAGACCCTGGTTTAGGACCAATTCAGCCTTCTTGGCTCGGGATGTTTTGGAATCTTGAATGGTACAGGCCTGCTATTACTTCCCCATTTTGTATATTTACTATAGAGAATATTGGTGTTTTCTCCTCAGCAATCCCAGGAGTGCTCAGTCTGGTCTGGATAGTGGCATGTCCTAAGAACAGTTGCTTTTGCATAAACTTAGGATCCTCTCATAGCAGATGCCAGCAAAAGTATGCTGTAAATGCAAAGGCTGTCATAAATCATCTCTGTGTCATTGAAGAGAGATCTTAAGTCCTCCTTCCCTTCTGAGCCTCTGTATTCCAACATGTATTTAACTTATTCAAACATACATTTAACTTACATTTCTTTATGCTGTTTTTTGTTTTGCTGAAAGGCTTCTTGTTTGCGTAAGGAAGGAAATGGCCTTTATACACATTATGGACAAATTGCAGATGTCTGCAGAGATGGACAACTAAGTTCAAACTTGTGCAGAAAGGATCTGTTCTGGTAGAAAAGCTTTGCATCCTAATTGAAAACATACCTACTCTGTTCCTGTTACCTCCTGGGACAAGGCTCAGCTGCTTTGTTTTAGAGCAGAAGATCATGAGCTAATACTGCTTTTCCCAAGGAATGCCAGGCACAGAGTTCTGTAAGCAGTCTTGTTACAATATGCATGGTTAATTTATGGAATTAGTAATAAAATTACCTCTCTGAAGCAAAACAAAGTTCCATACCGTACAGCACTATGTCTCCAAAATACCCAGCAAGGTGTTTTGAGGAAGTAGCCTTTGACAGTGACGACCATGACTTGCTGTCTTGAGCATCTTGAATCACAATAAACAAATTTAATTCAGTTTTAAAAACTGAGAAGCTAAATCAGTGAAGAAATAGAATAAAATTAACATGCTGTCAACAAGAAAACACATTTTGTTCTGGTAGTTGGATACAACTAGGGATGGTAATTCTAGATTTGTCCATTCCCAAGAAGTGTCAGGAAAAAGGAGTAAAATTTTCTTCCTGCAGCATCAAGACACTTAGGAACTTTTTGTTTTTTGGCTGAAATGACAGGAAATCATGTAACTTTGTGAACAAAGCTACAGAGCTTTCCAAACAACAACAACAAAAAACAACACAATTTTCTGGAAGGCTGTGCAGCTTTCCCATAAAAGGTACAGAGCCTTACAAAAAATGAAAAAAGCACAAAACAGAATATTGCTCAGGTTTAAATGTTGCACAGCTTTAAAATCTGTTTTCTCCTAAAATACAGAGAGGGAAAGCACAAAATGTGGTGATGCGCAGCTTCAATCAAGTTATAGTTGTGTAGCTTCAAAAGTTTCCCCAAAAAGGAGGAAAAAAAGCATAGAACAGAAGGTTGCACAGCTTTAAATGTTAATCACTTTAAATGTTGCACAGCTTTAAAATAAGAATAGAAACTACTGCCCCAAAAGTGCAAGAAACAGTACACTTCCACAGAACAAATAAGCTACATATACACACAGATACTACTTTAGTATTTAGCTCTATATTTGTACAGTCAGCCCTTCATATCTTCCCCCCCCCCCCATAAGAAAGAACACAAGACCTCAAGTCCCGTTGTTCCTAATGGTGGTGCAGCGTGCCACATACCACTATTTGGGACAACGCGGCTTGCCATCCGTGGATACTGAAATCCGTGGATGTCAAGGTCCCACTATATAAGCTTTTTCATTTTGTGCAGTTTTCCCAAGCAAAAAAAATGATGTAAGCTTTTATTTCTTGGAAAGTTGCAGTTTCTCAGACTGCACAGTTCACAAAATGTGCATGTTTTGTTGTGCTGGAACAAAAAGCCATTCCCAAAAGGTTGCAGAAACTTTGGGGGTTCTGTTTTTCTTTCTGAAAATTTCAGGAAGTCCCTCAGGAACTCCAAATCCAACCCCAGTGGGGAAATTTTCAAATACTTGTTCCATCTCTAATTACAACAAAAAATCACATTTGCTAGGATAAAGACTCATACAGGCTGGCTGTGATTCACATTAGAAAGTAGTTCCTGAGGACTTAATCTGGCCATCTGGCTTGGCTCTCTGGAACTGCTCAGCTCTCTTGGACTCATGATCCCTGCTTTTCAGCACTTGAAGGGACTAAGCAGATCAATTTCACCAGGGCATCCTTCCTTTGAAAAAGTTTCTAGATGCCAGAAGACACCATGAATCAACACACACTGGACACCATTACAGAGGGCAGTGTGAATATGTTGGTTCCTAGATTTCACATGAAATTTGTTCCTAGAATTGTCAAAAATAGGTTTGGATTGTCCCATTTCTAGTTTTCTGCTTATTGGTAGGTTAATATGAAAGATAAAATGTCCCTTGAAAAAAAAGTTCTGTGTTTGTGTTCCTTTTTGTCTACTACACACATGCATGCACACACACACACACACACACACACATATCAGGATACCCAGTGAATTTGTGAGATTTTAGTAGGGCAAGTATGGGAAACAATTTATTTTAAAACTTGTGTGCTGTCTTTTCCAAGCTTGAGACATTTTACATAAAAATGCAGTAAAAGAAGACACACCAGCAAATGAAATGTGCTGATCAAGACTAGTAATTTACAGAGGCCCATTTCCTCGTAAGTGAACTACCAGAAACCACTCCAAATGGGCAGAGCTTTCAGCATTTCTGGAGGGCAGTAAGGAATAGACTAGCTGAAATAGATAGCATTATAAATCCTGCTCTTGATTGTGTTTACCTCACACAGGCCGCATCCACGCTGCAGACATAAACCACTTTAACTTTCATGGTTTAAAGCTATGGAATTTTGGGAATTGTAGTTTTGTGAGACATTTAGCCTTCTCTGTCAGAGCGCTCTGGGACCACAACAAATTGCAGTTCCCAGAATTCCATAGCATTGAGCCATGCCAGTTAAAGCAGTGTCAGAGTGGATTATGTCTGCAGTGTGGATGCACTCATAGTGAGGGTAAGCGATATTTTTAATTAGCCCAGACATAATGGAACAAGACATTGTGCCAGAAGGTGACATTCCCAGGGCAGTAGGCCCTCAGCCAGCTACTGGGAAAGAACAGAGGACAAGTCAGACTAGCACTGTACCGATGGAACTGGACCCTAGCCAAAAGGATGTTCAGCTGCTGATATCCTCAGATGTGAAAGTGTGGAGCTGCATAACAGATATAACAGGAAATGGAATGGGAAAAGTATAAATTGGGAAGCTAGACACTGTAAAATAAGAAGTGAAATATCTACAATAATACTTGATAAAGTGGGAAGCAGTAGGAAAAGACGAAAACTGCATTATCAGTGGATAAATTTATGCAAAGATGTCACAGTCTTGAATTTGCAGGACCTGAGCAGGGCTGTTGATGACTGGAGGCCTTTGAAGAGTGCGGAGTTGCCCACTTTTGCTTTGAAGGGAGCACCAGGAATTTAAAATGAATCTGGAAGAGGCAGGGCAGATAGTCCAGTTGCTCCAGATGTGGGTCACTATGCTAATCACCTGAAATCATCTTCAGGCTTAATCCAACATAAAGCTTAATACAGTAGTTGATCCCTAGGCTGACAAAAGTGTGTATGTATGAAGCCCTCCCTTCATCCACCATCTTGAGGGAGAGAGAGGCAGGCTAGCTCCAAGAGGCCTGCCTGGAAGAAGACCAGCCCTCCCTTCATCCACCATCTTGAGGGAGAGAGAAGCAGGCTAGCTCCATCAGGGCTCGGCTGAAGAAGAAGAGCCCTCCCTCTGGTCCATCTGCCTTGGTCCAGGCCTCAGAGGGAGAGAAGAACTGCTGAACCTGATTCCCTTCCCCCCTCACCATTTCCTTCTCCTTTTGTGTGGTGTCTTTTAGATTGTAAGCCTGCAGGCAGGGAACCATCTATTATCCCCTCTGTTGTAAACCACTTGGATTCCCAGTGATTGGGCGGTATATAAATAAATCCTATTATTATTCCCCCCTCCCCCTTTTAAACAAAGCTCTTCCACTAAATTTCAAGACTTTTTTCAGGATATTTTGAGTGGCTTTTCATGTTCCATGTGGGCATTTCTTGGGAATGGAGGAAATGTCCCCCTGCAGCTGCAAGCAGTTCGAGATTATGTCCTCTACTTGTGACATGTTTTAATGATGCAACTTGAGAGGAGACATACACAGGGTTCCCAGCTCCTCTCCTACCCAGGCACTTAGGTTCAATGAGGTGGTTATATCATGTGCCTTCAGGCTATGCCTTGGGACCACTTCAACCATTATAGCTTGGTTTTTTGAAAATGATGTATCTCAGCCTGCCTGTACTTTCGACAAGCCTCTTGTGTTTTTATGTCTCACTGTCCCAGTCTTCACCCTTTTCATTTTTTGTTTCACTTACTACCCTGAAGCACAGAGCTTCTAAAATAGATCATAACAGTCCCTTTTCCCCACCTTGTTACTGCAATATTTCTGGATGGGCATTTTATGAGTAATAGAGGCTGTGTAATAACAGTGTATTATAGAGATAAAGTAACAGTAGGTTTGCCTGGCAGGCTGGAGGGAGTGACAGGCAGGAATATTGGATGCCAGAAATTTGCCTGCCTGTCTTCTTTTTTTAGCATCCCTGTAAAACACAGCTTTTAAACGTGGGATTTGAACTCCCTTCCCAGCTGCTCCTTTACGTTTCCTTTTGATCTTCCTTCCTTCCGCCCCCTCCCCCTGTCTGTTCCCTGTCCTTTCCTCACTACAGTTCCTATTCCTTGCGGCTGAGTCAGAATGGTGCACCTTGCCACAGGTAGCAAGGAGATGCAAGGAAGGCTCTTCTCCCTTTGGGTTCTTCCTTTGATTTCTCTGTAGTTGCGGGGCAGGAGGCAGGTTGCTATCAGCTTGCAGAAAGGGGGTCAGTGATTCATGTCATCTCTTTCCAGTCAGCACTTATCTGCTGTTTCCTCCTGTTTTGACTACAGGGATGACATGTAGCCCATGTAGCAGTTGCCTTTTTAAGCAGGTGCAGCCTGCAGCTGTGATCAAAGAAGGGAAGCTGCTCACCATGCAAATAGCGTCTTTCTGTTCTGTTCTCAGGCTTGTCAGGAGCTGACATCCTTTGGCAGCCGCTCTACTATCAGCCACTTAACTGGGGTGAGCAGAGACAGAAGGAGAGAAAAGGAAGGGCAAATGTTCCTTTCTCGTGCATTCTTTGATGTTGTATTGAAATGATAATCTCCAGTTTTGTGGGGAGGGCGATGGGGATGGGAGAATATCCCTCTCATCCCCTGTTCAGCAGGGATGACCTGTGTCACCAGAAGGGCTCAAAGCCAGTGCCTGTGGCTTGTAGCAGCAGCCAACACGAGATGCCCTGTGGACAGCTAGAATGGTGGAAAATCAATATACAGTATTACAAGAGATGTGGCTGTATCATTGGATGGGAGAGAGCAAACCAGTGCCTGCCTTCTGTGAGGTTATCTTCAGAATCTTGTAAATCAGTAGAGCAGTACTTCTCAAACAGCAGGACAGAACCCCCAGGGGGATGCAAGAGTTGCTCAAGGGATTTGGGAGACATGGAGTCCCTGATTCCTTCTCCTCCTCCTTCTCTTCCCAAACCTTTTAATGTGTAAAAATTAGACATGTATTGAGATAAATATTGAATTTACTTAGAATCACAGAATCATAGAATTGGAAGAGACCTCAAGGGCCATCCAGTCCAACCCTGGCATGCAGGAACTCTCAATCAAAGCATCCCTGACAGATGGCCATCCAGCCTCTGTTTAAAGACCTCCAAAGAAGGAGACTCCATCACACTCCAAGGGAGCGTGTTACACTATCGAACAGCTCTTACTGTCAGGAAGTTCCTCCTAATGTTTACGTGGAATCTCTTTTCCTGTAGCTTGCATCAATTGTTCTGGGTCCTATTCTGTGGAGCAGCAGAAAACAAGCTTGCTCTATGCTTAGTATGACATCCCTTCAAATACTTAAACATGGCTATCATATCACCTCTTAACCTTCTCTTCTCCAGGCTAAACATATCCACCTCCCTAGGTCTCTCCTTATAGGGCATGGTTTCCAGATAAAGTAAATAGAACTGTCCTAATTTCCTTATAAAATAAGAATATACAATGCCATGTCATATGCAGCTTTCATAATCTTTTTATTCATAGATCTCATCGATTGGGTGTGTGATTTCTACATATAGATATAAAGGGAGGCCCCAAGGGTAAAAAAGTTTGAGTACTACTTCCATAGATCAGTGTTATGCATTACTCTTAATTTTAAAGAAGATGGGCTTGTAGTTTTGTTTTGTGTGTTTCTCCCCTATTATGAAAGTTGTGGAAGGCAGCAATAGTTTAAACCAGTTAGACCTAGCAAGATAGTCACAATAGTTCTATTCCTTCAGATTCTACACAAGTGTGGCTGGTGGGTCATTTTACACATAATTCTTTAATATCCAGAATCTAGATCAGTGCTCTTGCTAATTAATTCTTGCTTTGAAAGGAGCTTGAATAAGATCAGCGTGGTTAAGTATACTCCTACTGTGAAATCATATTGAGGTGATAGTGACAGTGGGAACTTGGCTCTGGCTTATACACACAGGACTGGAACTTCCTATCCATTTCCCATTTCTCTTTCTATTTAAAAAGGAACACAAGTCATTTGATTAGTGCAGAATCAGATTGAGTATTGCCTAATATGTCAAGAGAGAAAGACATTGAACATAACCCTGAGAATTTAGAGCCTGGACTATTAGGAAGGATGTCAGATGCAATGGTTCCTTGTTATCCGCTGAGGTTTGGTTCCAGGATCCCCCATGGATAACAAAATCCGTAGATGCTCAAATCCCATTAAATATGATGGTATAGCAAAATGGTGTCCTTTATATAAAATGGAAAATCAAGGTTTGCAGCTTGAAATTGATACTTTTTAAAAAAATATTTTCAAGCCATGGATGCTTGAATCCGTACATAAAAATATCTGTGGATATGGAGGGCCGCCTGTACTTTAGACAATAAAACTACATGTTTATACTGAGTGTATACATCCATGCATAAAGCTAAGAGCCAAATTAAATGAGATGGCAACAGAACTGTGTGTAGAAATAGATTTCTTGTTGAATCCAATATTAAAAAAAAGTCAGTGGGATTCAAACCAAGGCACAGATGTATTGAAGAAGGGACCTGAACAAACACACATGTACCATCTCTGTTTTTAATCATCTTTTCTCATGTGTAGCTGAGAGACCAGAAGTAACACTCGCTGTAAGGAAGAAAGCTAATCTTTGGGGGAAAGCTCAACTGGGGGGAAAGTTACAATAAAACAGTGTTACTTTTAAAGCTCCCTCTATTGGCAGGGTCTTACTACTGTCACCTCTAACTGCACCCTTGGTTAGATGGATAGAGATTCAGAGATTCCTGAAACCACTGTTCAGAGCTGCAGTTAAATTACAGTTTGTTCACTCATAATTTTTTTGTTCTTGTGTGTGTGTGTGCAGATGCATGCATGTCTATCTGAGTGTATGCACTGAATGAGTCATCTGTTTCATTATTAATATTCTTTTTCTGCTACACTGCTGGAACATGAGACTTGTTTTTTCTGGCTCATGCGAAAGGTCCTTCTAGCCCTCCGTTGGGCCTCCAGCCAAGGCCAGTCTATTGCCAGGAAATTGTGTTGCTGCTGAGTACTTTGATTGGCTGCCATGCTTGGGACCTAGTTGACTGTTTTTGGCAATATCAAGCTATTACTGAAGGCTAAATAAAAACCTCTACCCCTAAAGAAAACATTAAGCCTGATGTTCTCTTTCTTTCTTTCTTTCTTTCTTTTTTGTAGTTTACTAATCTTTGTCCATCTCTCACGTAACATCCCTTCGTAACATATTTATTCTCAGTCAGTATGGTTTAAGAGATTTTCTGTTTTTATCATGAAAATAGATGACACATCTTAATTAGGTGCCACAAATTTAGAGTTCACTGAAGAGCTCTTCAGTCATTATTTTCATATGTTCAACCTTGATATTCATAAGGACTATCCACATGAATCACAACTCTGAAAAATAAGTGTTCCCATTCAGCTCGCGGATACAGATTTAGATTTCCTGCATAGCAGGGGATTGGACTGGATGGCCATTGCGATCTCTTCCAACTCTATGATTCTATGATTCTAGATTCTCTGCTTCATATGTGTCACCCTCTGTGCATAGGAAAGTAATGATACCAGGAGGCAAGACAGGAGGCAAGAGTTGAGAGCTCCCCTTGAAATGGGCATGATTTAGGCTGAAGGATTGCGGGATCTTTGCTGTCTGTTAGCTAAATCTGTTTGGAGGTCATTCTCATCTCCCTCTGGACACCTCAGTCCCAACTCCTGATCAGTGGTATAGCCTAGACAGGGAGAATTAGTATCAACGCTTCACTTAAGCACTCTTAAGTCTTTGAATTTTGGGATGTGGAATATGGGACAGTGATCACATTATCCTCTAGTCTTTTAGGCTATTTTATTAAACATAGTTATTGATATATAAATATGCATTCCCCAAGGGAAGGATAGAAATTATCAGTGTTTAGGCACATTCCATCCTGTTAAGGTTATGGTACATGTGAGGCATTATACTTCCATATGGACTTAACCTTTATATCTTCTGCTTTTCTCTAGCAAGCATCTTTATGCCTAATATATAGAGGAATTTATAAGTCACATCCATGGAGGAAGCACACAGGCAAGTGATGTATCTTTTGGAAGGCAGATGGATGGAGGGAGGGAGAGAGGGAGGGAAGGAAGGAAGGAAGAAAGGAAGGAAGGAAGGAAGGAAGGAAGGAAGAAAAAGAAAGAACCGGGCAGTAGGGCTGCTTCCCTCTCTCTCTCTCTCACAGTCTCACCCAGCCTGGCATTTGCTTCTATCCACAGTTTTGCGTACCTGTGCAAAGTTTGAGAATGTATCACCTGCAGGTACAGGGGTCATACTGTATTTCTCAAGGAGATTTTAAGGAGTAACAGAACATTTTAAATTGCCTTCTTCAATATGATGCTCTTTTTTTCTTTTTCTTTTAGCTAGAACTCCCATCTGGTTCAGCAGGTGGTGGGGATGATAAGATCTGTAGTCCAAAATGTTTGAATTGAAGAATCTTTCCTTAGAGGCACCTATCCATCTATCTATTCTTATTTGCTTCATGCGAGACCTAGCAGCTGTTCAGTGTTAAAGTGATACACTTGATAAGTAGTGGTGATCTTTTTAGAATAGTACACCGGGCACTCATTATCCTGTTAGGACCACTCTGACACACATAGACATCTACATGTACCAATTCAGAGCCCTAGCAAGTAACAATCAAAATCCTCAATGCTTCATGCTTGCAGATTTAGCATGAAAACCTTCATTTTGGATAGAAAGACATTTCTGAGTAGAGTCTCAGGTGGCCTGTCACACTCACTTATATCCTAGAGGGGACTGATTTTCCCTCAAGGTTTGTCTAGTCCAGGGGTAGGCAACCTGCGGCCCGCGGGCCAGATGCGGCCCGGCGAGACCTTGGGACCGGCCCCAGCCCGTTCCTGCCACCGATTGCCGCCGGGGCCTTTGGGGGGCAATTGTCTATAGAAGCCTCAGAAACATGCATTTATATTAACATTTTTTAAAAAATCAGCAAATTTTTCGCATGTCCTCCATTTGAAAATTTTGTCCTACATTTGTCCTGGTTTATTTATATATTTATTTTTTTAAAAATATATATATTTAATTATTTATTTTTTGGCTTCGGCCCCCCCCAGTTGTCTGAGGGACAGCAACCCGGCCCCCGGCTCAAAAAGATTGCCTACCCCTGGTCTAGTCTAAGCCCTTCCTCTAAGCCAACATCACCGCATATGGTCTATGCAGGGTGGAGTTGACACTTTGATTTGACAGAAGTAATGCAGCCAGGGGAATTATCTCTGTGCTATCCAGTGCATGGGTGTGCCTCAGTCCACCTAACACCATTTCTTTCTCCCCCACAAAAAGACCATGAAGCAAGATCAAAAATATTTGTTGTGCAAAATGCATGGCTGTTATATCTATGACATCTATGCTTTGTTTCTTTACATCTAATGGAACTTGCTATTGTCCTGAAGCTACATTTCAGGTTTTGTTAACCTTGCTCAACATCATTGTGAGTTTTGGCACAGGATAAGGAAAAGGCGAATGTCAAAAAGTCATGTTAGAATTGAAGAGAGGGGACTTCCTGATTGTATCAAAAACACCCAATGTAAGATTCCCAGTTTCATGGAGGGTGCCCACCTTTTAAAGCAGTGAAAAGTAATGAATAAATCTAAGCAGCATCTGACAGAGTTGCTTTACATGCATAGTTCCCCACCACCACCAATAGAAGTTGAATTGACACCAGAAGCTGTAAAATACTAATAGTTCAGTAGACTGGGGGCAAGGGGTAGCATACTAAATGTCTACACCATCAATTCCCCACCCATGGCTGTTGACCTGAATTTATACCCACAGTTTTATGGGCGGTTGAAAACTAGAGTGATGGGGAAAAACTGTAAAGCCAAAACTGTTTGTATGTATGGTGAAGAAAGGTTTTGAACTCCAGCTCCCAACAGCTCTAGTCAGTGGTCAGAGATCAAGGGAGTAGCACTCAAGCAAATTCAAGAGGGCCACAGGTTCATCACATGCTTCACATCTTTTAGACACTAATATCTTGAGAGACATATTGTTGAACTGCATCTCTCTGCAATAATAGCCAGCACAATCAGGAGTGCTGAGAACTGTAGTCCAGCAACATCTGGAGGACTGCACAGTTTCCACCCTTGATCTGTGTGTGTATGTGCCTTCAGGTCATCCACTTCTACTGTACATTTTTAGAACCTATACAAGAGATTTTTGTTAACAGGGCTGAGCCACATGGGAAGTGATCTTTAATTCATGTTTTGGGTGTTATTGAAAATCTCATGAGAAAACTAGGTTAAAAACCTGGCAGTTATCACTCTTCATGATATTTGAAGAGAGTACACAGATATTGTAGGATATAAATATCTAAAGCAGATTTTCTCAAATGGTGGGGCAGAACCCACAAGGGTACGTGAGTTTTTCTCAAAGGGGGGGGGGGCACAAAATTTGGAGGCTCTGATCCCTCCTCCTCCTATTCCAAAACTTTTCCTTGTGTAAAATGTACACATGTATTGAGTTTAATATTGAATTTACTTAAACAAAACTGTTCTAATTTGAACAATGTTATTTTCTTATAAAATGTGAAAATATGTCTATACATGAATGTGTAAATGAAAATTAACTAAATAAAGTATTTTTATTCATATACTACATCAGGGAGGGGCAACTTCTGCGTGTAGATGTAAAGCAGGGTCCCAAGAGTAAAAGGTTGAGTACGACTACCCTGGTTATTACTTTCATAGAATCATAGAGTTGGAAGAGACCGCACGGGTCATCCAGTCCAACCCCCTGCCATGCAGGAAATCCAAATCAAACCATCCCCAGCAGATGGCCATCTAGCCTCTGCTTAAAGACCTCCAAGGAAGGAGACTCCACCACCCTCCGAGGGAGTGCATTCCACTGTCGAACAGCCCTTACTGTCAGGAAGTTCTTCCTAATGTTGAGGTGGAATCCCTTTTCCTGTAGCTTGCATCCATTGTTCCGGGTCCTGTTCTCTGGAGCAGCAGAAAACAAGCCTGCTCCCTCCTCAATATGACATCCTTTCAAATATTTAAACAGGGCTATCATATCACATCTTAACCTTCTCTTCCAAGCTAAACATCCCCAGCTCCCTGAGTCGTTCCTCATGGGGCAAGGTTTCCAGACCTTTCACCATTTTAGTCACCCTCCTCTGGACACGCTCCAGTTTCTCAGTGTCCTTTGATAGAAGACTGTCAAGGAAGACCAGGTGCTGTAGGCTATATTTCAGAGGAAGGAATTAGGAACTACTACGGATTATTCCTTGTTTAGGAAAATCGTATGAAATTCATATGGTTACCATAAGTCAAGAGGCAACTTGATTAAGCTTGTACACATGCACTCATACACATATGCACAGATTTCAGATAAATTCAAAAGTTGGCATTGGTATGGCCCTTAGTGGTGTATTCCATAATGGGCATGACAGAGTTGCAATTATTAAAAAAGGAGGAACAGGATTAAACAAGGAGGAGAAGCATTGGTGCTAAGGAACCAGGCTGGGAAGCAATGACAGTATACAAATGTAAAAAGCATAGGCATTCTCCAAATTAAGCAAATCTTCCCAAAAATGTCTTTGTGTTTTTGTAGAAGTGTTAATCTCTGTTCCTCAAAACTATACCACTTAATCTTTAAGCATTAATAATGAATCCAGCATCAAGCTGCTCTAGGACATTAGAAAAATATCCCCAGGTCTTTGTTCCCAAGGACCCTAAAAGTTTTCTGAGATCTGTATGTACCTCTTCCCTCTTTTCTTCTTCTTTTATTATCAGCCAGCAGTCAACAGAATGTGCTGCCAGATCCGTTGTACCTTTGTTTTGCCTCAGGGTAAATTTGCAAGTTAAAATATTCATGTGATGAGTTGCAGATACAACTTGGGGCTCTCTGTGGTTGTGAAATTGCATTCATCAGTTACAAGTGAAATAGTTCTTTGTTCCTTGGATCCTTTAGTCTCTCAAGAGTGGAGGCCAAGGAAGTGGATGATAAAACCTTTCAGAGTTTGCCTGATCCTTAATTTAACTGTGTAAACGTTTTTATTGCTAAAATTGCAAGTGATTTGAAATAGCCATTTCCTTTGACTAGTGAGGATGTACAATGTACATTGCATCAGAGTTAAACAACTCATGCTTTGTCTGTGGCATATTCACAGGGGTTGTGGTCTAAAAAGTAAAGTTGCCAGGCTCTCAGAGTACAGAAAGTTCAGAAGTACAGAAAGAAAGGGAGTTCAGTGACGTGAGAGGGCAATATTGCTTAAAGCAAGGGTAGTGTGCAACTTCTTGGAATCAGGGTGCCAAAGTTAGCTGTAATTGGTTAACTGTGTCAATTTTGTTTAGAGGCTAGCTATAGGGCTCATATTAGGAATATTGTATATTATCCACCAAGTTACTCTTCAGGAAAAACATTTTACACGTTTACATTTTTTAAAAAATATGATTTAAATTAAATTTAAAAAAACATTAAAAAAAGAACATTGTTTTGTTATTTATTGGAGAGTGTTGTCCATTGAGATCTATAGAGAAAATTCAGAAGTGTTTCCCCACCTCTAATAAAATTTTGAAGCAAAAATGCTTTTTTTGTTTTTGTTTTTTTTCCCATAAACCCCCCCCCCCCCCCACATACACACAGTTTTCTAAGCATTTGAAAGAACAATATGTCTTCATGGAAATTAACAGCATATAAACCTTCTGTATGCAGTTGAGAAGTTTAAATAAATTTACTTTTATATAGTTAGCCTTCTGTATCCATAGATTCTACATCCATGGATTCAATTATCCACAGCTTGAAAAAAAACCCTTTTTTAAATCCCAAAAGATAACCTTGATTTTGCCATTTTATATAACGGAACAATTTTACTATGCTAATGGGACTGAGCATTAATGGATTTTGTTATCAATTAAGGCTCTGGAGCCAAACCCCAGTAGATGGCAAGCGCCCCACTCTATGCAGTCTGAGTGGCGTTTTGTGTGAAGAGTTTTTGACTAAAATCTAAAAATGCCTCAGTCCCACTTCTGATCTCTGGCAGTAACAGAAAACTATATTGCAGGGTTGTTGTCACCTGCTCTGCACTAGCCAAAGCCCATTGCCACCATCTATCTTTTTCTTTTAGTTTTTCTCTTTTTAAAAAAAATTATTTGGATTTCATTTTGGACTACATTTCATATTGGACTTAGCACTTTAAACAATTTCAAGAAGATTATAAACAGTTTATATAGAATAATCTAAATAAGAACCTGATCTCCTTGTCTTTCCTGTTACTGTCTGTGGGCTTGGTATGACTTGCTGGCACTCAGTCACAGCTATGCAAAAACATGGAATTCTCTACTAATTTCTATGAAGAACTCTTACTACCCGCTTCCCACCAAAGGCAGGCTTGTTGTAATCCCAGAGCTTCCTTCTACTATTAGCATTCCTTTGTACTTTTTCCTTCCCCTCCAACTGTATCTTTGCCCTTTTTGCCATAAACAAATTTGTGAAGGCTTCATGTTGTTTATTTATACTCAGTACAGGGATTCCTATTTTTGGCTGTAGTTTTGGACTCTGCCTTATTACTCCACCTTCTCCCCTCCTCTCCCTGCCAGATCTCTTGTGTACAGTGTGGAATGGGCCGTGTCATTGTTTTGACAGCTGATAACCGCCAGAGGAGATTTCACAGCTACTATGCTGCTTGTTATCCCGCCCTGTTGAAGAACTGCCATTTGCCCTGAGATGTGCTACTAACCGAACTCTGTTTTTCTCCATATAGACTATGCTGTTTGCTATGATCTGATGAAGTCATGAATGTTTTAAAAAACAACATTCTCCAGAATGGGATGAAGTGGCCCATTAATTTTATTTACCTATCTATCTTTTATCTACAGTGTATGTGTATTTACATTAAATCTACACATTGTTACATACAGAAATAGTTTTAATATTTTTTTACAACAAATATGCGCACATAGTAACAAATACGGAATGTATCCAAATCTGTTCCTGCTACTCTTTCTCCTTGGCATTTAATATCCTTACAAAAGAATGGACTGCTGCTGTCTTTTATTGGCTTTGGCTTTGTACACAGAAATGCAAGAAAGTAAATAGGAAGATTTGACAGATGAATTGTTTGTTTCTGATGTCAGATCTGTGTTTGAATTGTGGGCCACTTGAGCTGCATCCTTTTCAGCGCTCTCCAGCTGAGTGGCCTCATGATGAGTCTCTTTGTGTGAGGAGAGCTCTCCAGGGAATGGTCTTGGCGAGGGAGGCTAGAAGTGGTGTGTGGGTGAGTCACTCACAGCTTGTTCTCTTCAGCAGTGTCTGACAGGTGCTTCAGGAAGCACTGTGGCTGAACTGCTTTGCCATAGTGGAGATCGGAAAGGCATCTCGACAGCTAGGCTTGTTTGAACAGCGTGTGTGAGTCACTTCAACGCTTGCAAGATTCTTCACTTTCTGGCTTGATTTATAAGCATTGTTGTGCTTTTTGGCTTTCAGAAATAGTTTTTTCTTCCATCTTTGTATCCTACACACACAAAAAAAATATTTGAATGTATTATTTAGTTTGTTTTTGATTTCATCTGTCTTTCTCCCAGAGCTTGGATCCATTGTGGCTCCAAAACAGGCAATAGAACTGATGTACAGGTGATTATAGTGGAATTCCTTATTTTAGAAGTTTCTGGGACAAGCAAGAAACAGTGTACCTGTGACATTACACATTACAAGAAAAGAGATTCTGCATAAATATTAGGAAGAACTTGTTTACTCTAAGAACTGTTCATGGGTAGAATAGATTGCCTCAGGGTGGTAAATCCACCATCTTTGGAGGTCTTTGAACAGAGGATGGATAGGCATCTGTCAGGAGTGCTTTAGTGTGTATTCGTATTTGGTAGGGGATTTGACTATATGTGGTCACTTCCAACTCTAATATTCTGTGATTCTTTGTATTAATAGAAACTTATTTTTTCCAAGTTCTTTTTTTAATCTCATTCCTTTTCACAAAAAGCTTAAAGCACTGTGCAAAGTTATGCGCCTTTTCTGCCTCACAGCAGTATTGGTGAAATACATTAGATGGAGTAGGAGAAGGTGACTGAGAGCTAGAGAGGAGGGAAGTACTGTACAGTTCTAGGAAAGATATTTATTACAAGATGTTGGGTATTTGCGAAGATCATACCCTACCCATCCATATTCCTAGGCCTTGGAAACGTGGCCTTTTGGATCGTAAATTTGAGAATCCCCAGCCACTTGTCTAGAGTAGCTGAGATAATGTTACCCAAAATACTGGAGTCCCGGTAGGGCACCCACAATTGACTTCAATTGAGAAATTGATTTAGCTCAATAGGAAGCAGCGAGTGGGCTTGGGTAACTCTTAAAAGCAGGGGTTTCAGCCTATGTATAATGGTTTCAAACCCAGAACTCCAGACGGCAGATTCCAAATTAGTTTATTTATAACAACAAAGATAAAAATCAATTTCCATTCAAAGGTACTCACACATACGTGCACACATATGTGTGTGCACCCACACACACACACAAGAGTTAGTGATGTAAAAGGTGGTAGCTGATAGCAATTTCAGAGGGTTTTAGCAGCAGACCATACGTTACCAGGTTGAGGCATGGAGCTCTGATTAGGGATGCAGTGGATGATTCTGGCTTAGCACGCAGCCAGGACCTTGTGCTGGGGAGTCAAGGGAGAAATGGGCAGAGTATCTGTCTGCGTTCAGCCAAGAACCTTGAATTGGGGCTGCCCCAAACAGGCATAAATATAGGGTGAAAACCTAAATGACCTGAGGCAGTTTTTAGGCCTTTGAAAGGTTTATTCCAGGAGGAAGAATGGCCAGAGGTTTGGAGAAATGACAGAGCAATCAATCTAGAAGTCTCACACAAAATAGTGTCATCTGCAGAATGATGTGCCTTTGATTCCCAGCCTTTTGGCAAATACCCAGTGCCCTCCATCATACACCTGTGTGAAGGGATTGTACAGATCCCAGCCTGAAAAGACCTATTATGTCTGTGCACTAACGCTCCCAAGTCAAGTCTGCTGGCTATGTGATAAAACATACCTTTTAATATCAAGCTGATATCAAAGGTCAACTTAGGGGAGAAGGAGGGCTATCCCATGTGATAACAATAGGAATGTGTGATCCAAAAGGTAGCTTTTCTAAGTTCAGCCTATTCATATGAGCATCCGTGAATCTCTCTCTACTCTTTGCAACTGTAGACTTAAGCCAGAAGCAAGTGCAGCACTACAGATATTGCTAAATTGCAAAATCCCAGTAGTCCTAGCCATCATAATAAGTGGTGAGGAATGTTGAGAGATGCAGTTCAAAAACATTTAGTTCCTACCCCTAGCCAAATGCTAACCTCAAACTGCTATCTGTTTAATTTTTGTTTTCTTTAGCACTCCCTGGATTTTTCTATTTCACATCATTTTGTCCATCCTGGATGTTCCTTGAGTCATGTCATAGCATAGCATAGCATAGCATAGCATTTCCTTTTTCTTTTTATTCACCATTATAGCTACTTTTGTAAGTCGTGAGAGTATACAGAGTAGTTATAAAGCTTATTCTTGAGTGATTCTGTATCAGACTACCGCCCACACTGGGTTTCTAGACCGTCTACCATCCACTTTTCCTCTTTGAGAGAATGGTCTGAATAATTTCAAAATAGCTTTGAAATGGGTGAGAGAAACTTCCTGTGGCAAAACGTTGATCCCTGAAAACAGGAATGGAAGAATCTAGCTTTTGCTGGTCAACCATGATGTTAGCATCTGCTTTAGACCATGCTGCAACTGCCAAGAGAGAACTGTGTCACTGCACTGAACATAAGGAACAGATGCAAGAGCTCTTCTTGCCAAAGTTCCAAAGCTACAATATTTGCACCACTACTTAGCAAAAGCTGCAATTATAAAACCAGTAGTATTCAGATGGTGTATAATTTGTGTACACAATGCCATGAAAGACTAATCTGCCCTTTAGGCTAAGTTCTTGTAGAGTCTCGCTAATTACCAGGGGACACATCATGTTGCATGTGTTTGCAAGGAAGCTAGAAACAGTTCTTTGTACTAATGCAGCATGTAGCCCTACAGATTGCTCTGATTCTGACAGAGTCTTCTGCAAAGAAAGGGGAGGGGGTTAAGGTTTTTAGTTTCTGTATTCTGAGCAAATGAGTCCATCTGTCTTGTTTTCCACAGAGCAAGCATGGAGAGCATTAAAAATTATTAATAAACTTACATGTAGGGTTAAGTACACATATTATTTGAAAACTTTGTAGACAACTCATTGAAAAGTGCTCATTAGAAAAAACCTAGAAGGTGTAATGAGGGATGTTCCCAGCCAGTTTTTGCACGGTTGAAGGTATAATTTATGATGATCTAGTTCTCCAGGAGTATTTTTCGACAATAGTTTGTACAACAGTTTATTTGTATAAGGCACAGCAACCATTACAAAACATTACAAGCAACAAGCATATGTTGAATATTTTTCAAAACTTTTTGCTTTCTGCAAAGGAATGCTTTAGTTTTGAAAGCTGATAGATTTTTAAAAACTGTTGTGATTAATTATTGAAAATTCTACTGTTTGCTTTTTTAGGGGACTTCTCTCCTTTTATAATGACATGTATGCTTCAGTATCTGCTACATTACTGACCCTGGTTAGCTCTGTGTGAGAGGAGCTGCTTCAGTGCGCCCATCTGTGTAGCTTTCAATTTTAAACTGAAGCTTAATTGAGCGTCTCGTGTATTTTAATTCTGCACCTTCTGTGGTTAAATTATGCCAGCTTTTTATCATCTCTGCATTTGCTGCTCAAATGTTCAAGGATTTTATTTCCAAGGTGTAGAATCTTGACTCCTGGTTTCTTATAATTTTGGAAGGTTAGTGCAGATGGCCTCCTTGACTCTCTTTGAAATAAAAAAAAAAAAAACAAAAGCAAAAGAAACACTGATGTTAGCGCTATCATTGGAAGGTTGGCATTTACTCTTTCTAGATGGATTTTCTAATGGTTATATAACATATCCAGTAGTTTCCTTGTCTATAAAAGCTGTTTTGTTGAACATTGTAGACAACTAGCCTAACATTTAGATAAAACACCATCAAGGGGGAAAATATAAGCAGTTCTCTGGGGAGAAGCTAATTCTGCTGTGATTCTCTCTTCCTGCCTGTGTCATTGTCTATTTGGATCAGTCAGTGAGAAGGAATGTTAACATCCTCTAGTTAAGTTCAGAAGCCTTGGTTTTTCTGTTATCAACTTTTCTTTTAAATCTTCTCTAGTGCATGTGTGCCCATACAGTAAGGCTGAGAAGGAAAAGGAAATATATATATATGTTATGCAGAACCTCTCCTTTAGGCTCCTGCCCTAAGCTGCATACAGGATAACATGAATGAGAAGGAAGAAAGGGAAACCTTTGGTGGAAAAAGAGCAGGTACTGTAGTCTTCTTATACTTAGTCCTGCTACACTTATTGTGTAGCCTATTAAAATCAATATTCATCTGATACTCTGTTGGACTCTGGAGACCAGGGTTCAATTCGCAGCTCAACCATGAAACCCACTGGATATCTTTGAGCCACATGCTCTCAACCTCAGGGGAAGGCAATGACAAACCATCTCGGAACAAATCTTGCCAAGAAAACCCCATGATAGGTTTTCCTTATGGTCACTATAAGTCAGAAATGACTTGAAGACATACAACAACAACCGCAACAACAACAGAGTGCTGAAAAGGTTATTGAGAAACAAGTAGAAATTTTGGGTTGCTGCTGCTGTGTGCCCTTAAGTTATTTTTGACTTGTGTCTGACTTTCCTCTGAGGTTGAGAGTGTGTGACTTGCCCAAGGTAACCCAGTGAGTATCCATGGCCAAGCAGCGTTTTGAATCCTGACTTTCTAGAGTCGTAGTCCAGCACTTAAACCACAACACTATGCTATCTGATTTGTTGTGTTGCCATTATAATGTGTACATTCAGACATAGATATGACAAATGAGTATTAGGGACAGACAGCAGCAAGAATACAGAATGGACTAAATCCATAACAGTGTTAAGTCAGCATTACAGATCTTAACTACACAGTAGTTTACGGAAGCACAGAATTTACAGAAGTATGGTAAATTGAAAAAACTACTTGTCCACCAGTGATCTTAGCAACCCTGACCTAAGGCATAAAGATAGGGCCAGGCCCCAGTAGTATTTTATTCCTGTGCAAAATGCACAGCCCATAGCTAGAGGAAAGCGCCAACAGCTCAGTGAGACCCCCTCCCTCTCAGCTGGAACTGATTGTTATTTATTTCACAGTCTGCTTTGGTAGAAGAAAAAGGCCCATGTAAACTCTGCAAAGAGAAGGCATTATATTTTTGTGTATGTGTGTATTAAAATAAGTGACTGTCAGAAACCATTCCTTGAAAGTTCTTGGGAAAGATTTTAAAGCAGATATCACAATTCTGTAAAATGGCAATTGGGTCCATTGTATCAAAGCAGAGAGCCAATCACTTCTCCCTTTCAGAGTAGACTTTGCTCTGATATTCATTCACAGACAGAATGATACCATCCTGTGCTCAGCAGTATAGCTGACTGATTTACAAGAGGGTATTATTTAATTTCTCTAAAGCTGACAGGAGACCTGAGCAAAGAATAGCTCCATTAGCAAGAGGTGAAAAGTGTAAAATGCTGAACTGTAGGGTGTGTCAGATCACCTTGCTTTTCCATTATCTGTCTTGCCATAAACCTTAACAGCTTTTAGCAAGAATGTGAATGTAATTCTGGGCAAGGCCCATCAGAAGTTCAGAGTTGGGCACTGAAACTACACCATAATTGCTTTACTTACAAAGGGGAAACTGCCTGAACAGATTACTCAGCAAAGACTGTGCAGCCTGCCAGGAGAACAAATTTACCTGTTCTGGTTACTGCCAGGCTACAATTATCGCTCTTCTCAGTATTCCTTAGAGAGATGGACCTGCAACTTGCTCGCTGTCCTAGGATTTACTGTTGTTTTCATAACATCTCCACAGCTGAAGCTGAAGCTGGATGGGGTTCCTATCATTTGCTTATTGCTGAAGTGCCTTCCCATCCACAGAAAATACCAGTAAGAAGGATGGGATGTTTATGAATGTTTTTGGATCATGAAACATAAGATCCTCTAAGCAAACAGTATATTGCAGAAAGTCAAGGTTATTACATGAATCCTTTTGGCTTGCTTTTTTAAAAATATAGTCTTTCCCCATGATAGATGCCTTGCTGGCGAATATATATATATATATATATATATATATATATATACATATTATCAGTTATGCCCATCCTCATATAATACAGGGTGATTCAAATAGAATTGTGCAAAAGTAAAGCTGTTCTCATTAAGTTTGGTACAATTCTTTTTTAATTACCTGATACTTTAACACAGGTCCAAAACACACTGCAGAAATAATCTAGTTTCAGACTGTTTTAACTGTTCAGTGCCATGGAATCCTGGGAGTTGTGGTTTGTTGTGGACCGGAGCTCTCTGACAGAGATCTCATAAAACTACAGTTCCCAGAATACCCTAGCATTGAACAAGGGTATTCTGGGATTATTTTTGCAGTGTGTTTTGGACCATAATCCTACTGACCTCAATTTTGCTATTTATTTCTCAAGTTTAACCTTAGCTTCACTGTGAGGCTTTGACACTTGGTCTCCCTATAACCATGTTTTAAGGGAACCCCAGAACCCTACAGAAACTCTTCTGACTTCTTCCTGAAGTCTTCAATCTGGGCCAGCAATTGCTTCATCAGACTTTTTAACCCCTGGGTGCCATTCAAGCATTCACTTCACCTAAAGGTTGCCTGAAGAGTCATCTTCTCCCTCAGAACCTCTTCAGCCCTGACATTTCAGCCTCCAGGTTGGTATTCCGATCTTGGTCTTAGTGCTGCTTTTGCTACTCCCCATTTTCCTGTTGATAGAAGCTCTTCAGCTCTTATTCTGTTCTAAGGGTTCTTCTAGCTCCTTGTCTTCAGCTGCCCACTTCCCAGTTGAATTGTGCCAGCTGATTTTCTGCTTTTTATTATCGTCACAGCTTCAACCAGACTTTCAACCGCTCTGGAGTTACAGCAGCCAGCACTTCTTCATGACCCCCTTGTCTGAAATTCAGCACCTATACAATTTCTCAACAAACCACCAATCAGACTTAACCAGTTTGGATTCCTTAAACACACATGTTTGAAGCTTTGCTTCCTGGCTTGTTCTCTGTTACTAGTACTGTAGTTAGAAACATTTGATTATTATTAAATAGATAGCTAGTTAGTTAGTTAGTTAACCATCCTGCCACCAAGTGGGTAAACAATTTATCTCTCTCTGACCCAAACCTAGAGTAAAATAAGCATTTTCTTCTTTTTCCTATTAACTCCTTGATTTTAACAGATATTATTAAAAAGTACAGTCCGTCTTCCATATCAACAGATTCAAGCATCCACATCTTGAAAATATTTTAAAAGTATATAAATTACAAAAAGCAAGCCTTGATTTTGCCATTTTATATAAAGGACACCATTTTACTATGCCATTGTATTTAATGGGATTTAAGCACCCATGGATTTTTGTATCCACAGGGGTCACCAAACCCCAGCGAACACCAAGGGCCCACGGTACATGTTAACCAATTAAGCATTTACCACACAACTTTGCTGTTTCTTTACAAAGGCAACACAGATTTACTGACAAGGAGACATGTGCTAGGAAATCATAGCTGTCCTTGCAGCATGTATAGTGGTGTGTGTGTTTGGAATCCCAGACTATATGTGTATAATATGTCACATGCTGTAACCATAAGGTGTGAAGTTTTACTTGTTTTAACCTTTGTTCTGTATCCTTAGAAAACAGTTTGCTCCAAATGTATCTTATAAATATAGTGGGTATAGTTTGTGTTTTTTCTTGGCTGTAGTTACAAATTAGCTGAAGCAACAATGGGCACTTTTGACAGATTTACAGGGTGTACAGACCGGCGATAAAGGCTGGCCTGGGGGCAGAGTGGGGGCATGGTGTCTGCATGACGCCTTCCCCAGCTCTGCTCCCATGCCAATGTAATGCTGCGCCCTGCACCACACTGAGGATGGTGTCACTGCACTCCTCTGGCACTGCATCCAAAGGAGTGCCGAAAAGCCATGGCACCAGCAGCTATGCCTCCCTTTTCACGGTGCAAAAAGGCGCCTTTTTGTGGCTCCTTTTTGCACTGCAGAAAGGCCAGATCAGGGCCACAGTGTGTAGTTGCCACGGCCCCGATCTGGCGCTAAAAGGGGTGGCTGCAGGCTGCCCCTTAGGGTTGGTCTGTCAAGCCCCTTAGAGCCATACGGATACTTGACGATCCCAGAGTTTGTGACACTTGAAAGATGAATTGAGTTGTAGCACATAATAACTGGTGAGAGTAAGGAATATTGTGGAAACGTCATTTATACTCAGTTCTTGTTAGGGCTCGAACAGGAAGAGTACAGTAATACTCATTATTATTATTACATTTGCTGATATGAGATTTAAAATTAAGTGGATTGAAGATGAAATTATTTTTGGCTGATTCCAATCTGATACTTTTCCAAGAAAAATCGTTTAGAAAGGGCACCATAGAAATTGTTCTATCCAGATGTATCTACAGTCTGTGACCATGACTTGTGTTTGCATGTCTCCAAATACTTTTGTGCAGAAAAAAAATATCATTATAAAATCATCCCTGCTGTCCTGGTTAAGGTATATTGACACTGAATAAAACAGGCTAAGGCATTTTTAAATTGGTTAGCCCAATTTTGGAAGGTTTTCTAAAATCAGTGAAGATTTAAGGACTTCTTGAACAAAATGTAAGTCAAAAACAACAGAAGGGAAACAAGATGATGCTACTAGGCTGCCCTCAGCAGTATGGTGCTGACTCTCAGTTGTCACTCAAGATATGTGGGCAACTTCTAGGGATGCTGCCTCCTTTACTTTGTCTGTTCCCTAAAGCTGTATGTTAACTAAAACATGCATAAGATCAATTTAGCTTTCAATTAAACATTTTCCTTAAGCAGTTGGCACTGCGTCAACTGATAATTACTATGCACAACACTTTGAAAAGGCCTTATTATACTTGTTTATGTAGGATCACTCTTGGCATAATAATAAGCTATCATTACTACAAATGTACTTACTGTATGAGCACACCTTAATGTAATCACAAGACTCAATTTATCACATGGGAGAATTAAAAATGAGTGACTTTAATCTTGCTAAATTAAATGGTTATCAGAAGAGCTTTAAAACTTCAGGGCACATTTACCAGGTCCCTCTGTCCCTCTGCTTTGCTTCACACACTTTCTTGTCTTAGCTAAGCTGCCTAGGGTCACATTCACACAGTCTTTTTGTTTTTCTCCTTTAATGCATAATGATTATTGAGCAATGCCCCATCTCCTAGTTCTTCTCTTGGGGAGTTGTTTGCACTGTGCTTCCTGCAGCTTGGCTCAGTTTTCTGCTACTGGCATAGATGTCTTTTGCTTATTTTTAACAGGCAGATTTTTGATACTTGGAAGATCAAATTACCAAGTTTGTTTACTTTTACAGAAAAAAAAAGAGGGGGAGGGTTAGCTTGAACATTCCTGTTTAACAGGTTTCTGTCAGCAGTAGTCAGGTTTGGTGAGGAGAAATTGAATGACAGAACACAGTGCTTTGCAAACAAAACATCCACAGTTCAATTCCAGGTATTTCAAGGGTGCATGTACACATGTGCGTGAATGCATTCTAAAGACTGTGGTTAGCATAGTTCCTGATTCTGTATATGCTGAAATTTGATATGGAGTTAGAGGAATCATTGTCTTGGAAGAGGTCTCATGAGCCCATCTCTTTGCTCAATGCAGGATCTCCAGCTAAAATATCCCCAGCAGATAGCTATCCACTCTCTTTTTGAAGACATTCTAAGGAAGAGACCTCACCACCTCTCTAGGCAATTTGTTCCACTGTAAGAATATTTCGTATCTATATAAAGCCAAATGCAGCTGAGTCAGTGCACTATGAGTTTGTGGTAGAAACAGGATAAAGTATTCAGAATTTTTTTGTGAGTTTTTTTTTTAAAGGAAACTTACAGTTATTGCTTTAGGAAATCCATCTTGGGATAGGAAAGGGGATAGATGAAATAAGATTACACAAACTTCAATACAAGAGCCCCTTGTGTGGATGTGAGCCATTATGAGGCTTGAGCCTAGATTAGTTTTCTGGAATTAATATTTCTATTCTTAATACTTCAATAGAGCCTGGTGTACAGCAAAGCAAGCAATGCAGATAAAATTAACATGTACAGGATTGAATTGGAAAAGCTGGAGAAGCCATATATCGCTACTTGCAGGAATGCTTCCAGGATCTATGTGCAGTCAGCACAAACCTTGCAGCCTATCAAGTCAATGGTAAACAGACCAAAAAAACTGAGAATATGTTTTTACGGGAATGTGCTTGAAATGATTCGTAGAGTATTTCCCTCAGTTAATAGGTCTCAAAGCAGAATACAGGGGAGCTGTTGTCTGCCTATGTCTGATTTATATCAGCCTGGTTCATGTAGTTGTCTCTTCTTCTGGAGTTAGTCACATCACTTTAAATGAGCTGATGAAGAACAATGTCAGAATTTAAGAGCTGAACTTCGTGGCACAAAAATAATGTATTACTGATGAAATCCACATTATGAAGTGGAGAGGGAACTTTATTGGGCATGTAAAAGTTCATTGAGAGGGCTACTAATGGCTGGCAACAAAAATGTAAGTCTTGTTAGATGTTTGAGCTAGATAGGTTTGCAAAGGTGGTTTTGCAAAGTTTTTCAGCTGTTGCTGTGGCATATGAAGAAAGAAGAGTTAGTAGTAGTTAAGTTACAGGGTTGGAACCCTTGACTCTTTCATCCACATCAGGGACTAAAATCCAGATCCAGCTGTGTGAGAATATTGCTAGAGAAGGAGAAAAGGAACTCTTTGTTCATCCCCCCTGAAATCTTCATGTATAACCCCCAAGCTCTTCTATAGGGCCAGGTTGGGTGGGGGGCACACAGAGGCCTGCTGGGAGAAAGAAGAACATCTTATCCTCTTCTCCAGTGGGAGAGTCCTGGGAATTGTATGTTTCCCACAAATATAGTGGATCTACAACATTATGTTTTGATCTGCATAATGAATGAATGTAAGTAGATGTACCCACAAGAATTAAAAGAAGCTTTTTAGACACCGTCTGACTAGGGTCATGATACTGAAAATGAGAAAGGGCTCCTTTCCTTTAATGGTTGTATAGAAGAGAGAATTTCATCAGGAATGCTTTTCATGCATTCTTACATAAAAGGTAACACTTGTAGAAATTTCATTTTCTATAGAACCATTAAAGATACTGGAGCCATTTCCAGTTTTCCAATTTAACAACTCTTACTTCTGACACACATGACATTAGAACAGGACTATTGATTTTCTTTCTCTGTTCATTTTCTTTTTCTTTCTCTATTACCTGCCTTTTTGTAAAATACTGATATCCTCCCACCACATCCTTTCCTAAGTTCCTTTTGTGAACATAACTGTATCCTAATGGCCAGAGAGAGATGAACTTGCAGTTTCAAAGTCTTTTCATGTTTCAGGCTGTACATTTATCTATCAGTCTACAGTCAGACAAGAGGTATCTGATTCTCAAAGGAGTTTAATTTTTGGCATGTTAGTGCAGACAGAGTAATGAAATAAATCCTCTGGAAAAAGGCAGAATTGCTTCATTTTGGAATATAATTAGTCTTACTCAAAGAAACGAGAGTCTGTACAACTCAAGGGGAACGATGGAAAAGTGTATGGTTAAGATATGACAGAGAAGGAAGATGTGTCCAAAGGGAGCAGCTAGCAGATGGGGAAACTGGGACTGGATAGGGGAAGGGAAATGAAAACTGAGAATACTGGCACCAGCGGGAGTGGGACATGAACCCTTTTAGCAAAGAAAAGTTCACACTTTGATACTGTCAGAAAAAGCCTGGGGATACAGTTAGAGCTGAAGATTTCCCTGCAATGAGATGAATGTTCTGGCAGTCCCAGTGGGTGACTGTTTTCAACAAAGCTTTCTTTAGAAAAAAAAATCAGGTCAACATGAAAATGATAATGGAAGCTTTGGGGGGGAGAACTCATTTGTTGAAAATATACCTCCCAGAGCATCCTACAGCTTGTTCTGACAAGGATTTTCCTTTACTGGGACTACATTCGAAGAGCTGTTCTTGACAACATATCTGCCTTTGTCAGGATGTTTTCTTTAGCCACTTGACACTGGGGTTGTGCTCTTTTGATGGCAGCTGTTTGGCTTGCCTTTGGCACGGAAAGGGATACCAGTTGGGGGTTCTCATGTGACAGGAAGTGCTCCCCACTCCTGCAGATGATACGATGTACCTCTACTCAGGACTGTGTTTTGCAGCAGAACTGGAAGACAAGCCATTGCTACCATATCTCTGAAAATAAATGCCAGGGTCTTGTTTGAATGAGTAATGCGTGTGCCTGGCTCCCAGCCAGACCTGTGAGCTGCTGCAATGCTTCTGAAGTTCTGAAGTTTGCTGATCTGGCTGGGAGCCCAACATATGTAATATTTATCCTGATAATGTTGCTGCTTGTCTTTTCAAAGGCGTGGGTGTGTTGCTCTGTAGTTTCTGTGCACATACCAGAGTGTGAACCCTCTCACGCTTGAATACCCTAATTGCTCCAGCTTTTGCACTGAGAAAAGATGGTGGTTGTATTACAACAAAATATTTTTCTTTATCATGTGACGTTGCAACCCTTTCTGTATTGTGGGAGCAAGCCCTGGGGCAGTAAGGACAGAACAGTTGCCATTTCACGGATGTTAAACTTATAGGCCTGTTCTTTAAAATGAATTATTTGCAACTGAACTTTAAGTGACTTTTATAACTGCCCACAAAGACCGGGTAGTCATGCACTTGTGGTGCACCCCACACAGTGTTTCTGAGCTCTAAAAAATCTTCCTCAGTATCATTCTGTCTCATAAAGCCCTAAACAATTTTCAGCTTATGTAGTTTGACACCACTTCCTTTTCTTTGGCCTATGGAAATTTTACAGTCTTATGCAAATAGTTTACTTTGTCTGCCAGGTACGTTCAGTGATGATTTGTGAACAGAGGGAACATCCCTTGCTAGACATATAATCAAGTCAGCTTCAGTTGTGAGCCTTCATTCTGGGCGTTGATTGATATATGCCTAGCAACGGCTAGATGTTACTTCTGCATATACTCAACGATAAGTCGACTTCATGTATAAATCAGAGGCAGGTTTTAAAGCCTTAAGGATTTTTATATCATCCATGGATAAATTGAGAGTAAAACTTAGAGGCGTGTAAGAAAGGCTGTAAGGATGAAGCAAAGGAAAACAATGCTAAAGAACTTTCAAAATTCCATCAGGCATAACTGTTTGTGCTCCCACTAAATGCTGGATGGATGAGAGAGCAGAGGAGGGTCAGTGCTTCCAGGACAGATTATACTCTTGCCTTTCACCAGGGGATGGTTCTTTTTAAATACGAGTTAAAGTACAGTACTTACATTGACCCATGGATAAGTCAAGCCAGGTTTTTGGCGTCAATTTTTTGACTAAAATTTCTAGATTTATACATGGTGATAATTATGTTATAATTTTAAGTCTTTAGAACATGCAGGGGTAGCAGTGCTGGCCAAGTATACAGTTGGCCCTCCTTATACACGGATTTCTTATCCACGGATTCATGCATCCATGGATTGAAAATGTTAAAAAAGATTATAAATTACTAATAGCAAATCTTGATTTTCCATTTTGTATAACTGACACCATTTTGCTATGCCATTATATTTAATGGGACTTGAGCATCCATGGATTTTGTTATCAACAGGAGGTCCTGGAACCAAACCCCAGCAGATAACAGGGACCCACTGTGTTATGCATTTCGGTTGACCAATAAAGGTATCACTGTTTGGTGGATTTAAGTCCTTATGATCAAACATGCCGCCCCCACCCCCACCCCCCAAAAATAAACTATTGTGGGACAGTATTTAGGAGAGGTTAATTGCTCTGGTATGTGTCATGAAGCGGGGGGGGATCTGCCGTGGTTGCAGATGGAAAGCATTCTTTACTAGAAAGCTTTTTGAAAAGCAAAGAAGGCAACCCAAAAAAGCAATAAAATTGCATGAAATATGGAGCAGGAGAGAGACAGAAAGAAAGAAATGGGAACCAGGTATAAATAGCAGGCATACATCCTGTTTTTTGCAGTAGAGTTTTGTCTCAGGCTATCAATCAACTTTTCACCACTTCCTGCAACAGCAGGTCTGCTATAAATCCTGCCGTAACTGACTGGGTTTCATTTCCTCTGCCAAACCCTGCTAACCTGCCAGGCATGACACAGTGACACCAGAGCGAGCAGCTGATAATGTAATACACAGCTCCTGTGAGGCAAAAGTTAAAGTGCTTGTTCTTTCAGCTGAATGATTTTAAAGATCTTTATATTTTAGTTCCCAGGGGGGATAATTACTCAGTATAACGCACAGTGATTTTTAAAAAAGAAAATCTCCTAAAGGAATTTTACTTAAAAGTGTGTGGAGAAGATGGGGTGGTGTTTCTTGTGCTCTCACCCTTTTCTAAATTTCATTCATTCCAGGAGGTAGTGCAAGATCTGTTAAAAAAAATTGTTCCAACAAAATCTTTTAGTTCAACCTCAATTATAAGACAATTAAGGGATAGGTGGTGGCTCTGCAGCAGCACCCATATATGAGGTCCAAGTTCAACCTTTCGTATTTTGAATTAAAGAATCTCAAGGAGCAGCGCTAACTACTGAAGGTGACTCTACTGAATAACTGGACGTTTCTCAATGAGCTCGACCTGATCTCAACTCTCGGCATTCTGAGAAGAGTAAAGGTGGAACTCAGTTCAGTTTCTGTAAGAGCGTTTAAAAGCACTCAGACAGCATAAAATATTGGATTTGATTTATGTCCTGCTCTTCACTCAAAATAGGACTTAGAGCACCTTACAATATATGTTAAAAGCAAAATACTGTAGCTAAAACATTTCCCAACATTTAAGGGAAATCTCACACACACGTAACACACACTTACAATTAAGCCCCATTAATCCAAGTGTTACAGATTAGTTATTATGCCATGGCTAATTAGCTGTCGAAGCCCTTCATTTATAATTCCCTTGGTATTTATTTTAATTGAACAAGCAGACTGCTCTTTCATGGAGTGGTAGGAAAGAAGGAAAGGAAAGGAACTGTTCTGAAGCAAACAATTTAGATTCAAAACTTACACAAAGGTGTTATTTGTTTCATATTATATATTTGCCAAGAGAGAAGGATGCTAATCAGGCCAGGCAAGATTTTGTCCAGTCGTGTGGCTGTAGTGGTTAGGCAACCCCTTGTTTCTTTTTTAATCTAAGAATTTTTGAACACAGGTGCCCTACATATTTACCCTGAATTTTAGCAGACACCATATTTAAAACTCATGTCTGCAAGAAGAAAAGCAGGAAGATAAAAATTTCTTTTTGTGATCCTTTGGGATTCCATGTAGACACTCTTTTGAATGTTGCTGGTTCATTCCCTTTTTTGATTCCATCACAACTGTAAATATAGTTGCTCCTTCATATTAGTGACTTTGAATTTTGCAGATTCGATTATTTGTGGATTTGATTAATATGTTCACTCTATGAATGTCTAGGTCCCCCAGTGTGATTCTGCCAGAGGTTGACCATATAGTCATGCTGGAAGACCTAGAGATTCCTAGAAGAAAAGAAAAAACTTCTCTAGGCATTTGTAGGTCCTCCAGCATGATTCTGTAGTCAACCTCTGGCAGACGTTGACCATAGAGTTGCACTAGAGAACCTAGAGATTGCTAGAGAGGTGTTTTTTATTTGCAGTTTTCCCATTTTCATGGGGGTCCTGTGACCCTAACCCCAGTGAATGTGGAGGGCCCACTGTAAAGCTTTTTTGTTGTTACTGTATACTAATCAGTGAAGAATTTGGGTAGGATTGCTAGACAAAATGCAATATGGTGTATTGATGGGATGAGGTGAAGTGTCCCACTCTTACCTCAGGCTTAGGACATCTGGAAGCAATATTGAAAGTTGGGAGTATCATTCAGCACTAAATGCATGTCTTCTTAGTAGATAATTGGAGTGATGCAGGCTGCTGACATCAGATGTCCACCAACTGTGCAAATGGTGGTTCTGTTACCTTCTATCATCACCTCCCTAGTGCCCAACAGCAGGGTAGGATTTTCCCTTCGCTCTTTTATTGGCCATGGTGCTGTCAGATTTGCTAAGCAAACCACCTGCATATTTACCACCCTTTTACTGCTTGGTTTTAAAAAAAAAGTGCAAAATGCTTGAGAAAGTTCTCTTGCTCTAAAAGGTTAAATTTTTCACTTGTCAAGATACTTCCCCCATCCAGTCGCTCCCTCTTTCCATCCATCAAGGGCAGATAATTAACTGATAAAAACAGAATATATATACCTCATCCTTTCAAGTGTTCAGTGAAGGAATAAATAATATTTCCTTGCACGACGGGTGTCACAGCAAATTTGCAAAGAAATTAATGATGTTTTGAGGTCAAGGAGGCTTTAAAGAGCATACCCCCCCCCCACTATTGAATTATGAAGTATATGGAAATATAAAATTCTAGGGGATTTTATAAAAAGTGAGGCATCCCTTGTTTTCCTGTGAAATAATGCCTTACTGCCCCTGATTGCAGTACTTCAAAAGAAAGGAAATCATATATCAGTAGGGGGTCAAAAATTGAACTAGGTGCCTATATATTTCTGGCCTGAATTCAGAGTGCTGGTAATGACTTTCAAAGCCCTAAATGCTTTGTGACTTAAATATTTGAAGGAGATTCTCTCTCCATATGGGAAGGCAATGGTAAACCTCTGAACAAATCTTGCTAGGAAAACCGCATGATAGGCCTTAAGGTTGCCATAATTGGAAATTGACTTGAAAGCACACAACACACACACACACACTGTATGGACCTGCCCAATAGTTGAGATCTGCTGCAGCGTCCCTCCTCTGTTTCCCACAAATGGGAGCAATACACCATGTGGGGACATGAAAGAGGGTCTTCTCAGCCGTGGCACCCCAACGGTGGAATGCCCTTTTCTTAGAGACCCAAGTGACACCAGTGTTGGTTTTGATTCATCACCAAGTTAAAAACTGACTTTTTATAAGAACCCTTTGTGGTCTAACAGTGTCATTCTATCTGTATTCAGTCATATACTGTAGCCGTTCTAGACCACCACCCCAAAAAATGGAAAATCACCAATATCCAAGCCCCATTGGCTTGAATGGTGGTGGACGCCCACCCCATTTTGTCCCCCTCAGTTTTCTGCCTGTGAACAGGCGAGGGACACAGATTCCAAGTCCGCGAAAATGGAGGGGTAACTGTACTTAAATGTTTTTATCATGGTGTGACTCCAACTTTTTAAACAGTGCAGCTGTCTACGTGATTTCAGAACACTGAAATTATTTTTACTATTTTATATTTTGTTGTATTCTGCATTTTATATTGTACAGTGATTTTATTGTAAGCCATCACAGAGCTTATGATGAAGAGCAGGGTAGAAATACTGTATATAAGTAAAACCACATCTCATCCATTTGATTTTTATATTCCTGTCTTAGTACAGTGGGTGAGCATAAACTGCACCCAGAAATACACATTTCACCTGTGTTGTGCTGGTTACATTTGGCATTTCCAAAGGAGGCCTTTCATTAAGTTGCAATGAAATCCACTTGATTAATATTCTCCCTACAATACATCAGAGCAGGATTTTGTTTTCTTGGTTTTTTAAGGAACAGAGAGGTTTATTTAAATTGGTTATGTCCACGTGAAGAAGATGGAGAACTTCTAACAGGAGGCAGAGAAAATGCAGAACTACTCAACACCTTCTTTGCCTTAGTCACATAGTTCTCAAATTGAGGGAAATGGAGCAGAGGACACAATAGGGGAAATGCAGTACAGAATAAGTAAAGAGGTAATACAGGAATACCTGGTTAATCTAAATGAATTTAAGTCTTTGTGACCAGATGAACTACATCTAAGGGTATTAAAAGAACTGGCAAATGTAATCTCAGAACCATTGGCAATAATTTTTGAGAACTCCTGGAGAACATCAGAAATCCCAGCAGACTGGAGGAGGGCAACGTTGTCCCCATCTTCAGGGGGGGGGGGGGGGGGGGGGGGAGAGGATGCCAACAACTATCAACCAGTTAGTCTGGCATCAATACCAGGAAAGATTTTAGAGCAGATCATTAAACAGAGAATTTGTGAATATTTAGAAGGGCATGCCACAATCACATGGGTTTCTTAAAAACAAGTCATGCCAGACTAATCTGATCTCTTTTTTTGATAAAATTACCACCTTGTTAGATGAAGGGAATGCGGTAGACATAGCATATCTTGATTTCAGTAAGGCTTTTGATAATGCCCCCCATGATATTCTTGCAAACAAGCTAGTAAAATGTGCAACTGTTACATGGATTTGTAATTGGTTGACCGGCCGAACCCAAAGAGTGCTCAGCAATGGCTCCTCTTCATCCTGAAGAGAAGTGACCATTGGGTTGCCACAGGGTTCTGTCTTGGGCTCAGTGCTATTCAACATCTTTATCAATGACTTGGATGAAAGAATAGCGGGAATACTTATCAGATTTGCAGATGACTCCAAATTAGGAGGAATAGCTAATACCTCAGAGGCCAGGATCAAAATTCAAAATGACCTGAATAGACTAGAAAGCTGGGCCAAAGCTAACAAAATGAATTTCATTATGGGGAAATGTAAGGTACTGCACTTAGGGCAAAAAAAATGAAATGCATAGATATATGATGGGAGACACCTGGCTGAATGAGACTACATGTGAAAAGGATCTAGGAGTCCTAGTAGACCACAGGTTGAACATCAGCGGTATGCTGCAGCAGCTAAAAAGGCCAATGTGATTCTAGGCTGCATCAGTAGTGTAGTGTCTAGATCAAGGGAAGTTATAGTGGCACTCTATTCTGCTTTGGTCAGGCCCCACCTGGAATACTGTGACCAGTTTTGGGCATCACAGTTCAAAAAGGATGTTGAGAAACTGAAGCATGTCCAGAGGAGGGCAACCAGTTTTGGGCATCACAGTTCAAAAAGGATGTTGAGAAACTGAAGCATGTCCAGAGGAGGGCAACCA